>NC_091950.1:355811990-356111990 GCF_031021105.1 Erythrolamprus reginae
CATGAGAGACTTTAGCTGGAAAATATATGTGCAAGTATCTACGCAGAGCAATAAAAAGGTAGAAATAGGATTGTTCAAGATTAAGTTATATTTTCCCCCGACACCCATAGGCTTTGTTTCCATTAGGATGAATTTCACAAGGTGAAAAGCCTCTATCCCTAGAAATGCATAACCAGTTTTTAGCATGTAAACAAATCAATGAAGTCCATCTCATTAAAATATTATAAAGAAATCTACCAGAGGAATAAATATGTATCATTATGTATCTGGCTCTACTGGCTCTTTTGTAAATCTTATCCTTTGACAATGGATATAAAATTATTTTAAAACAATTGTGACAAGGAATTGGATTATAGTTTCATTGCCTGGATTCCAACGTTAGTATTGATTTAGTACTTTGTGCAAGTCCTAGCTTCCAAATTGCTTTCCAGTGCTCCACGTAGACCACATAGCAATTATATAACCTAGGAGTTACAAGGTCATAGATTATCACATCTACAATAATGAAAAATGATGGCAGAATGGAACCATAAGCATGGAACTTTAAAATGGAAGCACAAAGGAACCTGGACCGAGTATACTGAAATTCCCATAAGGCATCCCAGAATGGGCAACATTAAATGTGCTTATAGCTACATTTAAAAACACCAAGTGGGTATCAGGTTGTCTAATGTATGGCTGGCCCCATTGATCATCTCCTCTCCCCTTCTCTCCTTCAGTCTTGCTCTACAGAAGTCTCTCCTATCTTATCCCTTTCTCTCCCTTTCGGGTGGGGAGGGGAAGTAGAATGTCTAACTCCTTAGCATGGAGTAGAATGTCTAAACTCTCAGCCTGCAGGCCAGATTAGTCACATGCTGGTCATGCCCACTGGCAGTTGCAACAGAGTTCTTTTCAGGTGAGGAGGGGGAGTGAAACATCTAACTCCTTAGCATCAATATATATTTATAAAACTATTACTGCTCTGATGGTCATTTTGAAAAATCATTTCTTTACAAGCATCTAGAAGCCAAGAGGAACATACGTGCCAAGTTTCAAGTTTGTAGGCTTTACGGTTCTGGAGATTTTATGATGATGCATGAGTGGCATTTGGCTTTTATATATATATATATATATATATATATATATATATATATATATATATATATATATATATATATATATATATATATATATATATATATATATATATAGATCAGTACAGCAATATAGGTTGCATTTATGCATTTTTATTGAACTTGCATTTAGATTGGAGCTTTTTAAATAACTTGATCATAATATATTAATATTTTCAAGTTAAGTCAATCTTTTAAGGATATGGAATGCGAAAACAACATTTCCCCCACAATTTTGCTCCAATTATGCTTTTATAATTAGGAATGCAAGTAACATTAATTTGACAGATGTCATCACATTCAGATTACAGTACAAATACTTTGGATACCTGCCACTCCACTGTCAGAGCTGTAGTGTTCCCTCAAACCCAGCTGCGAATGAAGAGAGGAAACAAGAAAAAATGAGGATTGGCGTTTCTAACCACTTGGCTTCTTTCACCATTTTGTTAGATTGCTCTACTTTTGCTCTTTTCCCGTGTGACAACATAGAAACATAGAAGATTGACGGCAGAAAAAAACTCTTTCAGTAAAATAATATTTTCTCACGTTAATTCTAATCTTTCCCCCAACTAACCTCAGATTGTGCCCCCTTGTTATTATGTTCACTTTCCTATTAATAACACTTGTCTCCTGAACCTTATTTAACCCTTATGTTTCGATCATGTCCCTCCCCTTTCCCTTCTGTCCTCCAGACTATACAGATTGAGTTCATTAAGTCTTTCTTGATAAGTTTTATGCTTAAGACCTTCCACCATTTTTGTAGCCCGTCTTTGGACCCGTTCAATTTTATCAATATCTTTTTGTAGGTGAGGTCTCCAGAACTGAAAACAGTATTATAGCTTTGCACAAGTTAATCAGGCACCTTCAGAGAAACGTCTATTATTTTAAACAGTATAGACCAAAAGACTTATTCGTGCAAATTAAATTATTATTTTAAGAAATTGCTGACTTGCAATTTAATTCTAAGAATATATCAATAACATAGATAAGAAACAGAAAGCTGGTCTAATGTCAGGCAAAATCAAGTGGACCTTACATATGAAGGTCCAATTAAACTTATTTATTGTTAAAAATCTTCTCAACTAACAGTTAGAAATAGATTGGAATTAAGCTGCCCTGGATTCCTTTGGGATTGGGCAGAATAGAAGTTGAATAAATAAACAAATAAACAAGATAAGGGTTAACAAGATTAAAACGGGTGGGTTTCAATTTAGTCTTTCAGATGTTACATAGAGATTCTAGGCTGATCTCTCTTTTAATTCCACGTCCCCAAGTTCTGCTATTCCTTTTCCTAACTGATACAAAGCTAAGCATAACACCACCATATTTCTTAAACTTTTATGGGAAAAAAAATTGTTTATGTAAGTGTTATGATCTCTAAACAAAAACATATATGTTATTTTTTTATATGTGAGTGTGTGATTAAAAAAGGATAAAACCCTTAGGAAAAGCTGACTACTGTTATTTCATGACAAAATAACAGAGCCATCTTGGAAAAAGTCAGCGGTCAAAGTATGGAATATCCATTTTTCCATAAACTATCCAAATCAAGACTTATTTAACTTCCACATTGCTAAAAAAATATTATGGACCTCTAAACCCCAAGATCTCAGAACAAATTATGTTGCAATTCCTTTTCTATAAAAGTTCCTGGAACAGCTCCATCAGCAAAATTTAGTTTTATACTATATCCTTCGTGCAGGGAAAAAAATGTGGTAAATCAAATCTCTGGACCCGTGGGGGCAGTTTTTTAAAAAATTGTATTGCATCCAAACTTTCAGAACACTCACATGTTTACTGCCACAGTCTTGAATGGGACTAATTCATAGAACAAGCATAGAGAGGACTGAAGCCATAATGTCACAGCAGGGCCCCAAAACACTTTTGTAGTTCCCATGTGATAAAATATTATATGCTGCTGACATAACTCCACTGAATTCAATTTCAAAGATAATATCTATACAATTCCCAGAAGCTCTGGATGAAAAGAAGCCACATTTTAGACATTTTAGAGCTGTATGCCAGAAAATGCCTCCAAACAAAGACATTTTTATTTCTACCATAGTATTTATTATGTTATTTCTAACACTTTAACCTAGAAAAATTATTTTTATCTTTAGGTGCTACTACTCATACTTACACTTTCCTTATAGATTTCAGATAAAGGGAAGGTTTATAACATGCAATTCAATGGTTCAAACATAGCCAGCATGCAAAGACATGGGTGAGCTTCGAAAATTTTAGCAAGGGGTCCTCTGTTTGGTTTCTTGGTAGTTATGGCCTTCCTGAGCTGCAGAGTCTTTCTCCGAGCATCTGGGAGGGTGAAAACGGTCTCCCCAGGCTCTAGAGGCCATCTTCTCAAACTTCTGGTAGGCTCATTTTTCACCCTCCCAAGCGCACCCCGCATTTAGCTGCATCCAAAACAGGCTGTCTGGGGACTCCTTGTAGAGGCAGGGTGGGGTAGGTGGGAAATGGAAATTGGGGGTTCTCCGAACTGCACAAAATCTTAGCTAGAGGTTCACCCAAAACCCTGAAAACCCCCAGCAGGCCACCCCTGTATAAGAATGCATATTGCATTACTTCAGGGGTAGGCAAAGTTGGCTCTTCTATGACTTGTGGACTTCAACTCCCAGAATTCCTGAGCTAATCATGTTGAAGTCCACATGTCATGGAAGAGCCAACTTTGCCTACCCCTGTATTAGTTGATGGATTGGTCTAATTCTGTATTAATATTATATAATTATTTTTCCTCACTTCTTCTCTATTTTATATTATATCAACAATACACACAGCAAACGAGATCAATATGCTGGATTTCATATTTTATTACCAGTTGGGTGCTTCCCAAGCACCTAGGACTGTGTGATGTAGCAGCAAATTATGTGTGCCAATCCCAGTAAAGTGGCCTTTTGCAATTGTTTTTTTTTTAAATTATTATTATTTCAATACAACACAGCAAACGAGATCACTATGCTGGATTTCGTATTTCATCACCAGTTGGGCGCTTCCCAAGCACCTAGGACTGCATGATGTAGTGGAGAATTATGTTTGCCGATCCCAGTAAAGCAGCCTTTTGCAATTGACAGATGGAGATTTTGTCAATTCCGATGGTTTTCAAATGTCCACTGAGATCCTTTGGCACTGTGCCTAGCGTGCCAAGTACCACTGGGACCACTTTCACTGGCTTATGCCAGTCGTTGCAGCTCAATTTTTAAATCTTCATATTTCACTAATTTCTCCAGCTGCTTCTCCTCAATTCTGCTATCCCCTGGGATTGAGATGTCGATGATCCATACTTTCTTTTTCTCCACAATCAGGATGTCTGGTGTGTTATGCTTCAGAATTCGGTCAGTCTGAAGTTGGAAGTCCCACAGTAGTTTTGCTTGCTCATTTTCGACCACTTTTTCAGGCTTATGATCCCACCAGTTCTTTGACACTGGTAAATGGTAGTTCCGGCACAAGTTCCAGTGGATCATCTGTGCCTCAGCATCCTGTCTATGTTTGTAGCCAGTCTGTGCGATCTTTTTGCAGCAGCTGAGTATGTGATCGATTATTTCATCTGTTTCTTTACAGAGTCTGCACTTTGGATCGTCTGTTGATTTTTCAATTCTGGCTTTGACAGCATTTGTTCTAATGGCCTGTTCTTGTGCCGCCAGTATTAGTCCTTCTGTATCCTTTTTGAGTCTTCCACTTGTAAGCCATGACCAGGTCTTTTCTTTATCCACTTTGCCTTCAATCTTCTCCAAGAACTGGCTATGCAATGCTTTGTTCCACCAACTGTTCATACGACATTGAGTTACAGTTTTTCTGTACTGGTCCTTAATTTGCTTCACCTTGAGAAGCTTCCTATTGTTGACCTCCATCAACGCTGACTCTTTGCTCTCCTTCACATAGTCAGCTAATGCATGCTTCTCTTCTTCCACTGTCTGTTTCACTTGTAAAAGTCCTCTGCCGCTTATTTTCCTTGGTAAATACAGCCTGTCAACGTCACTGCAGGGGTGTAGTGCATGATGGATCGTCATTAATTTTCTGGTTTTCCTGTCCAAGTTGTCCAGCTCTGTGTGAGTCCAGTTCACTATGCCAACTGTGTATCTAATGACAGGTATGGCCCAAGTATTTATAGCCTTGATAGTGTATTATTATTATTATTATTATTATTATTATTATTATTATTATTATTATTATTATTTCTTTTATTCATTAAACATGAAACTCAGTCAACTGAACATTTAAATATGTATCATAAATACCATTGACTATTGGACCATTGGCTAATGGTTGATATGGGTTGCTGCCAGCATCCTGGGTATCAACCAAGTAATATCTTTTTAAAATATATGGTGTTCTGAGTAGTTCAATTTTTTTGCAGTTCCGCTGGTGTTATTGCAGAAAGGTGAAATTTCTTAATGTGTTTTGTAAAATTCTTGGACATGATACCAAGTATCCTGATGATAGTGGGTATCACGGTTACATGTTTCATCCATAGCCAGGTTGAGATATTTCATTATTTTTTCCAGGTTTTTTTTCTTCAACTCTGGCATATCCTGGTAAAGCAATATCAATAAACTGTACACATGGGCCCTCGACAACCATGATGTCTGGCATGTTGTATTCCAAATGGCCATCCATCTGTATTAAAAAATCCCATAAATTCCTATGTTCTCATTTTCGGTAACTGTTTCCATTTTGTGCTCCCATGACTTTTTCGATACAGGTAAGTCATATTTTTTTACATAATGATCAGTAGACTAATTTAGCAACTCAGTCATGTCTAACTTTGTAATCAGTTTGTGCAATTTTGCTTCATTCACATATTCAATGTGAAACACTTTCGACTTTGTCATTGCATAGTTGGGAATTTGGATTGTCAGTGGATTTTTGTATCATAGCTTTCATGGCATTAGTTTGTAATACTTGTTCTTGAGCAGTGAGAATTAAACCTTCTGTTTCTTTCTTGATGGTTCCCATCTTAAGCCATGGCCATGTAAGGTTGTCATCACATTTCCCTTCAATGTTTTTCCAGTGTTGTCCATGCAAAGCTTTGGTTTTTCATCAATTTAATTTGTCGTCCAGCTGTTTTCCCTTATATTCTGCCTTTGTTTTAACAAGGCTATACCAGTCAAAATTTCTCAATCTACTGTAATTTACTTTCAGTTTATTCTAGATAGAAAATTTACAAAACCAATTTTACTGCTTTGACTTTGAGGCAAGGGCAGGATAACAAGTATACAAATAAAATGTTTATTTTAAGCTCTTTAGGGACCTTTTAAAAGACTAGGAAATAATGAATCAATATGAATCAAAATAATAATAATAAATGTTATGTCATGACATTCCCATCCAATAATGAATGGGTTATATATTTTAGAGATCATATTCCCTAAGAAATCAGAAATGAAAGAAGCTACTAACACAATTGGTCAAGGAAATCGTAAGTATAACAAGAACATTTATGAAAAATGCATAAGGTGAAGTAGATACTTGAAGATTCACCATCATCCATCTAGATCACATCTAAGCCACAAAGCTTAGTAATAAGGTAGTTTGTATGGATTGCTTTCAACCTCCAGAGCAGATTCAGTTTCTTCTATTTAGGCCATCTGAAGAGCTGGTGTGATGGAGTAAATCAGCTCAGCAAATAACCTTTTCTGTATACATCTTCATCTGAATAAACATTTAGAAGAGCTTCCAGAGGTACAAATTGCTCAATCTTGATATACATGGCATTTGTTCTATTTATTTTACTGGTAATGCCTGCTTCAAACTCACCCAGAGGTAAGAATGGACAGCAACAAAATAAGAAAAGAGGGAGTATAAATAATTGAAAGTAAACTGAAACTTGCTTAACCCAGCACTGCTCTGCCAGAAGCTTCTCATACAAGAGTATCTGTCCTGCAGTACTTTGCATTATCCAGAGTTCTATAAAAAGGGAGGTCTACAATTAAGATGTCTTGAATGGATCTATTCCCTACATTAGAAAGATAAGCTCCTTTAAAAAGCGAGCAAGCCAACCAAAAGATGCATCTAGACAAATGCATAGGTCCCTTTTTTTCATATGGCCATTGTTGTATAGTAGGATGTGCTAATGTCATAAATAACATATGGAGTTCACTATTGTCTTCTGAAGTACAGTATTTATAAGAATGTATTTAATAGCTTTGACTTTGTTTAATTGAATGTGATGGAATTGAATGTAAGAAAGGCTCTGAAAATGTAAATCTACCTTGTAATTAAAGACTCTAGAAAAAGTGCAGAGAAGAGGGGCCTACTGTCCCTGTTCTACTGTCCTATTGTCTTCTTTTATCATTGCTTACTACTTATATCATGCTTATACAAACTACAATCCTATTATTATTATTATTATTATTATTATTATTATTATTATTATTATTAGATTTGTATGCCACCTCTCTCCGAAGACTCAGGGCAGCTCACAACAATAACAACAATGTAACAAATCTAATACATTAAAAGAAGTCTAAAACCCATTATTTAAAACAATACAGCTTCCCCATGCCTGATGACATAGGTGAGTCTTTAGTAGCTTACGAAAGGCAAGGAGGATGGGGGCAGTTCTAATCTCCAGGGGGAGTTGGTTCCAGAGGGCCGGGGCTGCCACAGAGAAGGCTCTTCCCCTGGGGCCCATCAGACAGCATTGTTTTGTCGACAGGACCCGGAGAAGGCCAACTCTATGGGACCTAATTGGTTGCTGGGATTTGAGAGGCAGAAGGCGGTTCCGAAGGTATTCTGGTCCGATGTCATGTCCGATGTTCAATTAAATAAATAAATAAAATAAATAAATAAAGAGCAACCAGGTTGACTAGGAGACTGGAGACTAAAGCATATGGACAGTTATAGGAACTGGACATGGGTAGGCTACTGAAGAGAAGGACCAGGGGAGACAAGAGAGCAGTATTCCAATATTTGAGGGACTGACACAGAGACAAAGAGGTCAAGCTATTTTCCAAGGCACCTGAAGGACAAACAAGGAATAATGGATGAAAACTGATCAAGGAGCGATTCAACCTAGAAATAAGGCGAAATTTCTGACAGTGAGAATAATCAACCAATGGGACAGTTTTCCTTTGTAAGTTGTGGGAGCTTCATCATTGGAGGCTTTCAAGAGATTGGACTGCCGTTTGTCAGAAATGTTGTAAGGTCTCCTGTTTGCGTGGGGGGTTGGACTAGATGAACTACAAGGTCCCTTCCAACTCTGTTATCTGTAAACACTTGTCTTATTCCCAAGTGCTCTCAGAATTTTACACATCCATTTCAGGGGAGGACTGCTCTTAACAGCTACTACTGATGTGCCGCACGTGCAGCTTGGGTCATCTTATGTGCGTGCATGTGCTACATGTGTGTGTGTGTGTGTGTGTGTGTGTGTGTGTCCCTAGCATGATTTTGCCTCTGCGCATGCACATGAAGCAAAAATGTGCTGAAATCTCATGAGGGGACGCGCATGAGAGAGAGACTTTGGTGATTTTTTTGCTTCTATACATGCATGGAAATCTCACACTAGTGAGCGTCCCCTCAAGACATTTTGCTTCCGCACATGTGCACAAAGCAAAAAACACCAAAAAATGAAAGAAAAAAGGTGGTGACACCAGAGCAATCACATGCAAATTGCACAATCTGGCAGCTGCTACTGATGCGCAGTCACCTACCATACTGCTAGCCACCCATCCCTATCTATTTTGATATTTACCCATTTGCATGAAAACAAAGTTCAAATTTAATAGGAGGTTTCCTAGAAATTTTTATATCAAAATGAATGAGAGTCAAAATATAATTTATAAATGCCACTCTTAATGTATTTACTATTGCTATGCTCCGATGACAGCAAATCTGTTATACCCAAAAATTTAAAGTTAAAAGTCAGGACCAAAGACTCATGCATTAAGTTAATACAATTAGGAATGTTGTCAAAATGTGGTTTGCCCATAAATGTGTTATACTCAATACAATGTATTTTTATGCTGCCTTTCCCCCTTTCCCTATAATTCCATTAATTAATGGAATTAATTAAATAATTAAGTTATTGCAAACAGCTCTGTTTGAATTTCTGGTAAATATTTTAAATCTCCAAACCATGTACTATTACTAGGTAGATAATATGTAAGATTTATCAAACTAAATGTAGGCAATTCTGTGAGAATTCTAAAATATTTGCAATGGTGGTGAATACCTGATGTAATCTCCTTATCCCAAGACCCATCCCAAGACTCACTGATGATTCACAGTTGACCCATCAGAAGACCCTCATTTGAAGTACTAACCAGGGGAGTTGACATCCACAAGTCTTAAAGTTGCCAGGTTTGAAGACCTCTGTATATAAACGGAAGAACACTAACACTGACATCCCCTAAATTCTGCAGAAGTCTGGTAACAAAATGTTTGGAAAGAAACCCACAAGCTTGGAGAATGGAACTTCACCGCCCACTCCAATTCTAAAATATGCCAGTCAGCAACCTGTAACCCAGATCATGCTATCCCACGGGACTATTCAGCAATTTCTGAAAGGAAATATTTCAGACTGAAAGCTCTTTCTAATCCTACTACAGTGCCAATATTTGCTAGAAGAAGAAAAAAACATTTTATGTTGTCTGATATCATAGAAGGAAATGAGATCTAAGCTCTTGGCTCCCAGCTGGCCATAAAACACAATGCCACTGCACTGCTGGGCCAACTCACAAATCTCTTTAAAGTGACATGCTTATTAACTGATCTGATTACCAATTTCTGTAACTGCTCGAGGACAAGTTGTTGGATGATAGATGGGATCAGTGTTCTTTTCGTATTGGTATAGTCAATTCCGCCATTCCGGGAGTGGCCCACCAATTGTGTAATTTGCATGCGACGGTACCATCTTTCCTGGGCCATCACATGCACCATCATTTTTCCTGAATTTTTTCCTTTTTTTTTGTTTCCTGCGCATGCACAGAAGTAAAATCTCATCAGGAGACGCTCGCACGCATGCATGGAAGCAAAAAATCACCGAAATCACTCTTGCACATCTGGGGACGCTTGTGAGAGTTTGCTTCTGTGCATGCATAAGAGGGCGTGTGCATGAGTGTGCGCATAGCACATAGCACATGTCCATGCAGGGAAACATGGTGATGCATGTGCACCAATATCAAGGTAAGATAAGCCCGCCTCTGGACATGCTGCCTGATTTTTAAATGTCTTTTTTTTTTTGCATACTTTTATAAAACTATATCTCTCCTCCAACTCTGATTATACTGGAAATAACAAAGAATAGTATATGCTTTGACAGAAATGTGTGGCTTTTGATAATGGGAACTGATTATATTAAAGTATCTATTCACAGTATTTAATAGTTTCATCCCCAAAGCTTGTATATAAAATTAAAATTTGTAGTTACAAAGGTAAAAGGCCAATAAAGACTAAAAAATGTAAAAGAATGAAAGAAAAATAGAAAGTGCAGAAAAGAAAATATAAAGAAAAATATAAAAGTAAAAATATGCATATAATAAAGAAAAAGAAAAGAAATATATAAATAGACTATTGCCCAGATCATTCCAATAAGTATAGGCAATTTCACTAACATCACTTTCTCTAAGAATACAACAAAAGCAGTGATGAAATCCATTTTTAACTACCAGTTCTGTGGGCATGGCTTAGTGGGCATGGCTTGGTGGGTGTAGCAAGGGAAGGATACTGCAAAATCTCCATTCCCACCCCACTCCTAGGGAAAGGATGTTGAAAAATTTCCATTCCCACACCACTCTGGGGTCAACTAGGGCTGATATTTGCCAGTTCTCTATACTACTAGAAATTTCCTCTACTGGTTCTCCTAACTACTTCAAA
This sequence comes from Erythrolamprus reginae, assembly GCF_031021105.1. Lineage (NCBI taxonomy): Eukaryota > Metazoa > Chordata > Lepidosauria > Squamata > Dipsadidae > Erythrolamprus > Erythrolamprus reginae. Next base: position 355,822,931 of record NC_091950.1, read on the forward strand.
TTTCTGCTACCGGTTCTCCAGAACCTGTGAGAACCTGCTGGATTTCACCCCTGAACAAAAGGTACCTTCTTCTCATATCTCATTTCTTATTTAGAAATAAATTCTTTATATTCCTTCTCTTTACTTTACCATAGTAATTTATTATTTTATCTTTAAAAAAATCTAAATATTTAACTTTTAATTCCAGTATTGAACTTTTATCCCTTTAAAAAATGGCCCAGAATTAATTTTTCATTTTCTCTTTATCTCTTCTCAGAAAATCTTTTAAAACTTTAACAAACCTCTTTGGAAAATCCAAAGTAAGGAAATTATCCAAGCTATTCTTTTGATTTATAATTTTAATTGTTAAGTAATTATGACATCAGCCAGTTTTTCATCTTTTTTCATATCTTTCTTATAACTTGTCATTTTTAAATTCACATTCAAGTCAACCTGAATTTCCCTCTTGTCCAGTAAAATCTGTTCCTCTTCTATTACTTCTTATAAATCCCATTTATCTATGCTAGCAGGCAGTCTAATTAAAGTCTGAGTCCATCGATCTCAAATACCCTGGATTCATCCACATTTAAAGTATTTTGCTTCATTTTGTGAATAAATTGAAATTTTCTTCTTTAAATATAATCTAAGTTCTTTCTTTTCCCCCTCTACTGTCTAAACTATCTTACTTCCCCCCCCCTAAACAATAACATTTCTCCATGGGAACTTTTTTATAGTTAATTTCAAAATTGTTTCAAATCTCTCTCAGTCCTCAAACTATTTTTATCTTTCTGAAATTAAAATTCCAGTCACACGTTTTCTGTTTATTTCCCCCTATTTGTTTTTTTAAAAAATCTTAATCTTATACTTAAAACTTCTTTCTCCAAGGATTGAAGGTGAATGTTGTAAAACTTGCAGATAAAAAAAGATTCTTAATAATTAAAAAGCAATTAAAAAGCCATTTTTAAAAGTAATTAAAAAATAAAGCTCAACTGAGCTTTTTGTCCATATAGGTTATATTAATGGCTAGGAGCTTGGAGGAAGCGCCTCAACTTACAGCTCCACTCATTAGCTATCAGCCAAAACCTTGATACCTGCAGTCTGTTTGTGAGAAGCATTGATTGTGAGGAAGCATCTAGAGTGCATTGGGTAATCTGACAAACTCCATTTTTCAAAGAGATGTCTTGGTCACCAATCTTTGTCATAGCACTGTCCTTGAGGACATCAAGTTCCCTGGAAATTCCTATTCCTTACTAGTAGTTGCCTACATTTGAAAATTCACAGTCAGGAAAACATTTAGTTAGGGAACACTTTTGTAGGACATCCCTATTGTGTAGGATATCACAGGCATAAGAATTAAATTATAACATGAGTGGCTTCTCTGTAGATTATTTCTGTGACAACTCAGGAAGCTCAAACTGCCTAAGGAGCTGATACAGTTCTACACGGGGATTGTTGAATCTGTCATCTGTACTTCTATAACTGTCTGGTTTGGTTCTGCAACCCAACAAGACCGACATAGACTTCAGAGGATAATCAGAACTGCAGAAAAAAAATTACTGTCAACCTGCCTTCCACTGAGGACCGGTATCCTGCACAAGTCAAAAAGAAGGCTGTGAAAATATTTACAGACCCCTTGCATCCTGGACATAAATTGTTTTAACCCCTACTTTCAAAACAACACTATAGAGCACTACACATCAAGACAACCAGACACAAGAACAGTTCATTCCCGAATGCCATCACTCTGCTAAACAAATAATTCCCTCATCACTGTCAAACTACACTGTTCAAAAAATAAAAAATAAAGGGAACACTCAAATAACTCATCCTAGATCTGAATGAACGAAATATTCTCATTGAATACTTTGTTCTGTACAAAGTTGAATGTGCACAACAGCATGGGAAATTGATTGTCAATCAGTGTTGTGGACAGTTTGATTTCACATAAGTTTGATTTCACATAAGATTGATTTACTTGGAGTTATATTGTGTTGTTTAAGTGTTCCCTTTATTTTTATGAGCAGTGTATTTACTAAGGCTGCATTACTATTATAGTCTTCTCATCGTTCCTATCACCCATCTCCTCCACTTATGACTGTAACTTGTTACTTGTATCCTTAACATTTCATTCATTCATTCATTCATTCATTCATTCATTCATTCATTCATTCATTCATTCATTCATTCATTTGGATTTATATGCTGCCCCACTCCCAAAGGACTGGGTGGCTTTATATTAATATTAATACTGATTGCTTTGATTTCTTATTTGTACCCTATGACAATTATTAAGTGATGTACCTCATGATTCTTGGCAAATGTATATTTTTTATGTACACTGAGAGCATATGCACTAAAGACACATTCCTTGTGTGTCCAACACACTTGGCCAATAAATTATTCTATTCTATTCTATTCTATTTCTATTCTATTTCTATTCCTATTCTAGTCTAGTCTATGAAGAGGCTCTCATCTGTCTCAATTTTGTTCCACTAAATCTGACCATACTACTGAAATTGAGGTTTGCAGTCAAATATTCATTTCAAATCTCTGCATATCTTGTGCTTTCAAGCAATAATTATCCTGTTTTTAATGGTCTGCAGCAAATTAAGCAAATTTCGGAAACAAAAATAATTTTGCACAACATAAAAGAGTTGGAAGGAATCTTGGAAATTTTCTAGTCCAACTCCCTGCACAAGCAGGAGACATTGTACCATTCCAGACAAATGGTTTGTCCAATTTATACTTAAAAACCTCCAGTGATTGATAACTTCTAAAAGCAAGTTGTTCCACTGAATTGTTCTCTTTGCAGAAAATTTCTCCTTAATTCTAAATTGGGTTTCTCTTCCATATAACAAGAAGCCGAGATAAAACATCTGCAGGTTGAATCATTCTGGTGTTTATAATTGGCTTTACAAAAATCAGAAGAAATAAATGTTGGATTTTCAGCCTGTACTCTTGAGATTATTATTAACCATGGACATAATAGTTCATCGTCAATGTTGATTTATATTTATCTGCACATAGATTATGTACTACTCACACTTCAGAATTTTTAAACTTGTAAACATTGTTTAAGGTTTTCTTTAATGATTAAAACATTGCAAAATAATAAATCATAAAGATTCAGGAAAATTAATAATTTTCTAAAGGCTTCTAACCCCTTTTTCTTCACAGCATGGAGCATATCAATGGTTTGTCGCTATTCTGCATATTTTCTAATGCCCTGACATCCTTATCTTGTTGCAGAGAAATTAGATCTTCATCCCCATAACTGTCCTGAGCTATATTTGAATAGTAATTAGCAATACAGGTATATGAATTGAAATGTACAGTAGAATAGAGTGAACAGGTTTAAGATAAAACTAAGCTTTATGGCTGTCATCCCTCTGAGGTACCATGCAGGGATGGGTTCTAGCTTACCAGTTCACTTCCTCATGCACTTGTGCTTGATAAATACCCAACTCTGTGCATGCATAGAAGCAAAAAAAAAAAAAAAGATGGTACGGCTAAGCCAGCCCATTTGGGGTACAGCCGGCCATCACTGCCGGTTTGGTGAGCAGGGGAAATTCCTGCCATAGAACCAGCAGGAACCCACCTCTGGTACTGTGTTTCACCAAAAATAATAACTCCCCCCAAAATAAACCCTCCCCTGCAAACACCACGCTACAGCAGGTCAGTAAACAGATATCACATGAAATACTAGAATTGTATTTATACAGGCTGTAATAATAGAATCTTGAAAATCTCACAGTACAGTGATACCTCGTCTTACAAACCCCTCGTCATACAAACTTTTCGAGATATAAACCCCAGGTTTAAGATTTTTTTGCCTCTTCTTCCAAAATATTTTCACCTTACAAACCCAAGCCGCCAGCACTGGAATGCACCGCCTCCTGACTTCCGTTGCCAGTGAAGCACCCATTTTTGCGCTGCTGGGATTCCCCTGCTGGGATTCCCCTGCAGCATTGCAAAAACACGAAAGTCTGGAGGTGGGGTTTCTCATGGAGGGGAGCCTCAGGGGAATCCCAGCAGGGCAAAAACGGGCACTTCGGATGGCAAAAGGGGTGAGTTTTGGGCTTGCACACATTAATCGCTTTTCCATTGATTCCTATGGGAAACATTGTTTCATCTTACAAACTTTTCACCTTACAAACCTTGTCCTGGAACCAATTAAGTTCGCAAGACGAGATATCAATATATTGTGCTTTCATTTCCTACTATACCAATGAGAATCAAAATTTGATCATTTGATTTCCTTCCTCCTTATTGTTCCAATTCCTGCTTTTCTAACTGCAGACCCTGTTGTTCAAGACCACGGGGCTCAAATTTGTGACATCATGTTGCCATCACATTATGTTTTCCCAGTTTTTTCTCTTAGCAAAGCTGGGGTGAGTATGGCCCATATGTGATGCATCCTGCCTGGAGGCCACCAATTTGACACCCCTATTCAAGACTATCTCTGAACATTTCTACTGTAGCATACAGGTCAAAATGTTTTTTAAAAAAACAACAACTGGTAACTAAAGATAGTAATCTTGTCAATGTCACTAAAACGTATTCTGTTAAAACTTCAATGGATCAAAGCCATGATGGGCAGCTGATGCATGTAAACATGGCATATTGAAAATATGCAACTCAAAATATAAAAGAAATATAAAGTACATGGGACGGAACGGGAGTAAATCTAAATGAAAGTGATTTGATATCTGGACTAAACTCATTGAAAACACACAGGAATATAAGCCACACAAAACCATTTGATGGGCATCTCCTTTTTTAAATATATGAGATTTTATCTGAAATACAGTTTACGTGTGTCTGTAAGATAAGCTTTTATTTCTTTCACACATTAGAGCATTTGGTAATCCATTGAAGCTAAATGGATTGCTTGTTACCTGAGTGCTTTCCAGGGTAGAAAGGTATAGATCAAATAATATAATGTGGAGAGATTCAGAACCACTAAAGCAAAGTACATCTTTATAAAACACATCATTAACCTGAACAATTTATTGCTTTTCTATATAGCAATAGCTACCAATTTAGATTATTTGAAAAGGAGACTTTACATTCAGTGGCTGCTTGACTGGATGTCTATTTCCTATTTCCTGAAGCTCAAGCAGTATATTTTAAAGACCCACTCACTTCTAGGAAGCATCATTAGAGGAATGCTTCCGAACTTTCTAAATGCATTGGGTTTCGTTGGCAAGGTTAGTGTTGAATTATATCAATTCTCAAATTTAGCCAGGGTTGAGCTTACATTTTTATAACCAAGAAGAAAGAGGGCCAAAGGAAACTGTTGAAAGAACATACTGATTCTATGTTTGTTTTGATGAATCCGAACTAATTAAAAACAATAATTCTAAAAGAAAGAAAAGGAAATATAATTTTTCTTTTTAATTGATGTACAATCATGCTGAAGTATGAGCAACACTTTTAAAAGATTTTCATGCTGTGAAACAAAGGAGAAACTTTATCTTGTAAGTCTAAAAGGATAGCATTACTTTTTGAAATACCCCTGTATTTTTTCCCCCAATTACGGGGTCGATTTTTAGATTAATCAAAAGTTTACATTCATTTAAATCCAATGAGTTAAGAAAGGAATTCAGCCAAGGCAATTGGAAATAAGTTCCACTGTGTAAACATGTGGTGGATTACCTCTTAGGCATATGTAAACAGCATTGTAAAGTTTGCAGTTCAGTTATGAAAATCTGAAATATTAAAAACTGAATATGGGTGGCAAAAGTGAGTGAGAAGGAGCACTACCTACTGCTAATTATTATCTGCCTAATAATTATCTGCCTAGTCATGAAAGACGGATGACCATAGAAATTGAAATAAATACCCAGAGAAAGCAAGGCACCCAAATTGCTCCGTTTGCAAATTTACTTGTTTTTGTTCAGCAACTGATACTTTAATTGTTCAAGAATTCCAAGAAAGCTCATCTGTGACTCAGAGTTCAGTTATCTTGTCAAGAACCTTCTATGATTAACTTTTACAAGTCCTTGACTTTGATTGTCATTTTATCCTGCTGACCTGCATGAAGAGCAATTGTGAGTACAGCACAATGAATCTGAGCATTACAATCACATGGTACAGGGTTTTGAATGAGATTGGCTACAAAAAGGAAAAAAAATAGACAGTGGCATTAAAGATAGGAATGCACCACCAGAAGTAGATTTTTCACATTATCTATCCTGGGAATGAAGCTCAATATCTTTATGGGAAGCCACAAAGCCTAGAGTTATTACCCTCTTCAGTGGAGCTGGAAATTGTATTGTGTCCTTTTTACCTTCTGTGGGAAGACATTATATTACAGCAATGTACGACAATACTTCTCATTCCAGGTTGAAAGGAACAGATTGCAAGGTCTGCAAAAGTATAGCCAATAAAGAATTGTGGTCTTAATTACACTGTAACCTGCAGCAATTTGGATCTTTCACGCAATAGCAGAAATGTGTGTGTAACTTCTAATTCCGCTACACAGCAAAATTCATTAAAAGCAGCTTTAGTTGCAGAATGTTTCTACTTATTGTATGACATCACAACCAGAGATGGGTTCCTCCTGGTTTGTACCAGTTTGCTCGAACTTGTAGTAACTCACTGGTGATGTCATGATGATATCACAAAACTAGTTCAGTCAGTGATAGTCCATGGGTGCCTCCATCTTTTTTTTTAATAAAAAATTCAGAATCCTTTTTTTAGGTCTTTTTAAAAAAAAATTCAAAGACTTATTTTTTCCTTCTGCACATGCGTAGAAGCTGAGTTTCTGGCACTGTGCATGTTTTTTGCTTTGGGGGTGGAGTTTTTAAAATTATTTTTTAGGGGGAGTTCCATTTTTTTTTCAAGTTTCAAGTTTAATTGGATTTGTATGCCGCACCTCCCCGAGGACTCAGGGCAGCTCACAGCATATAAAAGAGACAGTAATAAACAACCCAATATATATACATAAAAACAATCCTTAAAAATTATAATTTTTTCTTGTGCACATCTGCAGAAACTGAGTTTCTGGCATTGTGCATGCAGTCGCTATCTTGTTTTTGGCTTGGGGGGTAGGATTAATTTTTTGGATCTGCAAAGTGCGCATATGGCCACACAGCGTGGCCACATGGTGCAGGATGGGAGGGAGTTTACTGGCAGTGAGGTAAGTTAGATAAAACCAGGGTTGGGCAGCAGGCAGGACAGGGTGGAACGCAGCTGGGCACACAGAACAAGGGGCCACAAGAACAAGGGGCCACAATCTGAAGTTAGTTGGGGGAAAGATCAAAAGCAACATGAGAAAATATTATTTTACTGAAAGAGTAGTAGATCCTTGGAACAAACTTCCAGCAGACGTGATTGGTAAATCCACAGTAACTGAATTTAAACATGCCTGGGATAAACATATATCCATCCTAAGATAAAATACAGAAAATAGTATAAGGGCAGACTAGATGGACCATGATGTCTTTTTCTGCCATCAGTCTTCTATGTTTCTATGTTTCTATTCCTCTTCCCATCCTCCTCCTCCTCCTCAGAAAATGGCAGGGAGACCAGCACAGGCAGGAGTTGCAGGCATTTCCTCTCCCCTCTTTTCTCAACAGCTTACCAGCACCCGTTCGCCTAGCTGCCCAGACTGAGGCAGGGGGTGACCAGGAAGGAGAGTGTGGGAAACTCGAAGCAAATTCTCAACCCAGAGAGCGACACTGGTGAGGTTGTAAGTTGAGGATTTAACAGTTCACTTGAACGATGATTGTTCAAGCCACTCCTACCTGGTCACATGGCCGGCAAGCCACTCCTACCTAGTTACATTACCATCAAGCCACACGCACAAAATAAGCCACCCCCACAGTGTGGCAGTAAAAATTTTGGCTGCCCATTACTGGGTAGAACCCACTACTGATCACAACATCTTGCTTTATAGTTATTTTCCAGGAGAAAGTTTGAAATTTTAAATCTTTAAGTCCTTTATATCCAAAGTCCAAATCCAAAAGTAATCCAACAATCCACTGAGGACAGCACAAGTTTTAGCTGCTGCTTTCAGTTTTAAACAGTGCCAGTTAAACCATTCCTGTATTAATCAGCCACCTCCCCCAACTCTCCTTGTATCTTCAGTTTCTCTAATCATCAAAGGAGCTCTTGTGTGAAATTCTTTTTTGGCAGAAAACTCATCAAGTCTCTTAATTTTCCTTTCTTCTTCCTCCAGCACAGTATTTACCTTTATTCCTAGATGATTCCCACCTTGCTCAATCAATCTTTCTTATACCCAGCTGAAGCCTCAGCTATGGCAACTGAGGCCGCTCTAAACCTTTGGCAGTGGAGGCTCCAGACAGGCTCTCTGTGGGGTATGCCAACCCCAGAACAGCTTGCCTGCCATGTCCCCTTCTTCACCTCCCCTCCAGGGAGGCTATGGTCTGATTCAAAAGAATCAGAACCCCCAGACGATGGGGGTTCAGACATTCCCTTGCAGAAGCAAAGAGAACTCTGTTTCATGGAGGCAAGAGACCACGCCCCTCTTTACAACATCTTAAAGTACAATGTTTCTGTTTTGTTCTTGCAATTTAATCATAAATACATGGAAGAGAAATTCCTGGGAAGAATCAGCCTTACTTGCATATTCAGGCCAGTATTGTCTCTTCTGATTGGCAGCTGCTTTCCAAAGTCTCAGCTTGAAATAATTCAGATATTGTTAATGAAACGAGTATGGAAACCAAGGGGTTGTTCATATAAATTTATTTATTTATTAGATTTATTTATATGAACAGCCCCTTGTTTTCCATACTCATTTCATTAACAATATCTAAAGTATATATAGTACTTTATGCCAACTACTAAAACAATCCTCTTTTGAAAAGAACAATTCTATAATCCCAAATTATTTGCATTTTGAAATATTTTAAGAATGGAACAATCTATTCTCTTTACGGAGGAGCAGCCTGATAAAAATCAGTGGAAAATGTCTTTATTACCCAATGATCCAAGGGTATTAATTGCAATGACTGAGGTTAATCTGGTTGCCTTTTATATTATATGGAATGTTGGGATTGGGCATGTCTCCATTTACTAATATGTAATGGGCACATAAAATAGATGAAGTGGTTTGAATTCCACTGCTTCCCAGAAGTCCCTTTTCATAGCTCTGTGGCACTTTCCCAAAATTTAGCTTCATTGACCGCTGTTTTCCCTCCAAATTAATTGAATCCATTATTTTGCTTTTAGAGAAAACACAACCTCAAATAGCATTTCCCTCTCCTTTTGAAAACACACCTGAGAGAAGAAACACAAACATCTGATTGGTTCCTCAGCATTTTGTGTGCCATTTCCTGAAATTGGCTTTTCTGTTTCCTGTCACCTGGATGGGCTAGGTGAAACTAGTTTCTTTCTTTCCCTGTCTGATCATTCCCTGAGTCCTCGGAGAGGGACAGCATACAAATCCAATAAATAAAGTAAGTAATTCAGTAAGTAAGTAAAACCTTTATTACAGTCAAATTTATCTCCGGGACCACCTTCTGCTGCACGAATCCCAGCGACTGATTAGGTCCCACAGAGTGGGCCTTCTCTGGGTCCCGTCAACTAAACAATGTCATTTGGCGGGACCCAGGGGAAGAGCCTTCTCTGTGGCGGCCCCGGCCCTCTGGAACCAACTCCCCCCACAGATCAGAATTGCCCCCACCCTCCTCGCCTTTCATAAGCTCCTTAAAACCCACCTCTGCCATCAGGCATGGGGGAACTGAGATATTCTTTCCCCCTGGGCCTCTACAGTTTATGCATGGTATGTCTGTATGTATGTCTGGTTTTTATAATAAGGGTTTTTTAGTTGTTTTATTATTGGATTGCTACATACTGTTTTTATCACTGTTGTTAGCCACTCCGAGTCCACGGAGAGGGGCGGCATACAAATCAAATAAATAAATAAATAAATAAATGAATGAATGAATGAATGAATGAATGAATAAAGAAAGAAAGAAAGACCATCAATATAATAAAAACAGAACATCAAGAACAGTTTCAGATTCTTAGAATCTAAACATTTTGAAATCTCTTTGATCCTCACAGCTATTTTCAAATATTCTCTCAGTTTTTTATTCATTTATTTACTACCTTCAACTACAGTATTTTTCGGAGTATAAGATGCATCAGAATATAAGACACACCTTAGTTTTGGGGGAGGAAAACAAGGGGGAGAAATTCTGCCTCTTCCTCCTAGCAATTTGCCTCCCAGCAAACAGTACAGATGATATGCAGTGATCCCCCGATCATTGCGAGGGTTCCGTTCCAGGACCTAGCAATGATCGGGTTTTAGCGAAGTAGCGCTGCGGAAGTAAAAACACCATCTGCGCATGCGCAGATGGTGTTTTTACTTCCGCAGCGCTAGCGAGGAGCCGAAGATTGGGGGCCGCGCGGCTGTTTTAAAACGTCGCCGCCGGCATGGGGGGCTTGCCAGCACCCTCCGGACCCCCAACCTGGGTTTGGGGGGCTGCTAGGAAGCCCCCCATGCCGGCGGAGACGTTTTAAAACAGCCGCGCGGCTTCCCAACTGAGTCCCGAAGACAAACGTCAAAGGCGAACTTCCGCGTTTGTCTTCGGGACTCATTGGGAAGCCGCGCGGCTGTTTTAAAATGTCGCCGCCGGCATGGGGGGCTTCCTAGCAGCCCCCCAAACCCGGGTTGGGGGTCCGGGGGGTGCTGGCAAGCCCCCCATGCCGGCGGCGATGTTTTAAAACAGCCGCGTGGCCCCCAATCTTCGGCTCCTCGCTAGCGGGCAGGCAGGCGGCGGACAAGCCGTTCGCTGGCGCCGCTTGCTCGCGCTTCCCAGCTGAGTCCTGAAGCGAATTCGCTTCAGGACTCAGCTGGGAAGCGGCGAGAATGAACGGCGTGGGCGGGCGATGTGCGAGCGGGCGGCAGACAAGCCGTTCGCTCGCGCTCGCGCTCGCCGCTTCCCAGCTGAGTCCTGAAGCGAATTCGCTTCAGGACTCAGCTGGGAAGCGGCGAGAATGAACGGCGTGGGCGGGCGATGCGCGAGCGGGCGGCGGACAAGCCGCTCGCTCGCGCTCGCTCTCGCCGCTTCCCAGCTGAGTCCTGAAGCGAATTCGCTTCAGGACTCAGCTGGGAAGCGGCGAGAATGAACGGCGTGGGTGGGCGAAGGGCGGGCGGCAGCGAGGAGTTTGCCTGGGCGGTGGGGAAACTCCTTGCTGATGCCCGCCGCTCGCCCTCCCGCCAGCAAGAGGGGGAAGACCTAGGGAAGCCTCCCAGCAGCTGATCTGCCCGGCGCCATCTACGCATGCGTGCCCATAGAAAAAAGGGCGCGCATGCACAGATGGTGTTTTTACTTCCGGGTTGCAAAATCGCCATATAGCCATTTCGCAATGATCGGGGTCGCAATACCCGGGGGATCACTGTACACTGTTTGCTGTGTATTTCTGTGCATGTGTGCTTGACCCATAAAAATAGCAAAGAATTGGAGAAATGTACATTATGGCAGTATATTAATGCCAGAAGGTTTTCTTAAATGTAGTCACACTAACTCCTCCCAATTATTTAAATAGGTACTGTTATATTTCAGACTATACTTATACAGAAGCTGTTAAAATTGATATGGCTTTCTGGAAGTACAGTGGAACCTCAACATACGAGCAGCTCTACGTACGAGCTACTCGAGATAAGAGCTTGGAAGGGAGCGACATTTTTGTTCGCCTCCCAAGCTCACATCCGGGATACGAGCTGAGAGGAGCCGCGCCCCCCTGACGCTTTCGGCAGCTTCCGAAGACGCTGGAAGGAAGGAAGGCAAGCCAGCGCCCGGCTCCTCTCGGCTCGTATCCCGGCACTTGGTAAGCGGAGAGGCGTTCGCCTCCCCTGCCGCCCCACTCTGGAGGTCCTTGGCTTCTGCTTGGAGGTGGGGGGATCCGAACGGTGGCAGGGGGACTGTCGCCGGCAAAGCCTTTTGTTTTTTTTAATTCCAAGGGGCCTAGCAGGGAGATCGGGAGCGCGCGCAACCGCCCGTGCGCCCCCGACATTTCCAGCACCCCCCCGAACCCCCAACCCGGGCTCGGGGGTTGCTAGAAAGCTCCCCCAGGCCGGCTGCGATCTTTTCAAACATGCGCACTGCCTCTCCGCTGACTCCTAAAGCCGGGAAGTTCGCAAGGAGTCAGCGGAGAGGCGGTGCACCTGTCTGAAAAGATCGCAGCCCGCCTGGGGGAGCTTTCTAGCATCCCCCGAGCCCCCAACCCGGCTGCGATCTTTTAAAACCTCCGGAGGATCCCCATCCCGGGCGGAGCAGCCTGAGAGAGCCGCAACACACCGACACACGCGCGGCTCTCTCTCCATTCTTCTCTTTCCCCGGATCGCTTGCTTCCATGGCCAGCAAGCCGGCTGCCTGGGAAAGCAAGCGATCCGGGGAAAGAGAAGAATGGAGAGAGAGCCGCGCGTGTGTCGCGGCTCTCTCAGGCTGCTCCGCCCGGGATGGGGATCCTCCGGAGGGGCGCACGGGAAGGGCTTAAGCCGCCGCCTTTTCCCTTCCCCTTCGGAGCCCGAGAGGGGGAAAGAGAAGAATGGAGAGAGAGCCGCGACACACCGACACACGCGCGGCTCTCTCTCCATTCTTCTCTTTCCCCCTCTCGGGCTCCAAAGGGGAAGGGAAAAGGCGGCGGCTTCTCTTTCCACCTCTCGGGCTCCGAAGGGGAAGGGAAAAGGCGGCGGGCTTCTCTTTTCACCTCTCGGGCTCCGAAGGGGAAGGGAAAAGGCGGCGGCTTAAGCCCTTCCCGTGCGCCCCTCCGGAGGATCCCCATCCCGGGCGGAGCAGCCTGAGAGAGCCGCGACACACGCGCGGCTCTCTCTCCATTCTTCTCTTTCCCGCTAAATCCTGTGGCAGCAAACATGCTTTGGGGGGTTGGCGGGGGGGGGGGAGAGAGTTAGGAAGGTCCTACTTCTTCTCCCCCCCCAGCCAACCCCCCAAAGCATGTTTGCTGCCACAGGATCTAGCGGCGAAGGGACGTGAAGGAATGGAAAGCTGAAACAGCCCCGTTTCAGCTTTCCATCCATCCACGTCACTTCGCCGCTAAATCCTGTGGCAGCAAACATGCTTTGGGGGGTTGGCTGGGGGGGAGAGAGTTAGGAAGGTCCTACTTCTTCTCCCCCCCAGCCAACCCCCCAAAGCATGTTTGCTGCCACAGGATCTAGCGGCGAAGGGACGTGAAGGAATGGAAAGCTGAAACAGCCCCGTTTCAGCTTTCCATCCATCCACGTCACTTCACCGCTAAATCCTGTGGCAGCAAACATGCTTTGGGGGGTTGGCTGGGGGGGAGAGAGTTAGGAAGGTCCTACTTCTTCTCCCCCCCAGCCAACCCCCCAAAGCATGTTTGCTGCCACAGGATCTAGCGGCGAAGGGACGTGAAGGAATGGAAAGCTGAAACAGCCCCGTTTCAGCTTTCCATCCATCCACGTCACTTCGCCGCTAAATCCTGTGGCAGCAAACATGCTTTGGGGGGTTGGCTGGGGGGGAGGGAGTTAGGAAGGTCCTACTACTTCTCCCCCCCAGCCAAACCCCCAAAGCATGTTTGCTCCCATGGGGAAGGGAAAAGGCGGCGGCTTAAGCCCTTCCCTGTGCTTCGGAAGCCGCTGACGCGCCCCTCTGACGGTGTTCGGCGGCTTCCGAAGCACAGGGAAGGGCATTGAAAAGGCGCGAAAAGGTCCAGGAGGGGGAGAGAAAGAGAAAGAGAGAGGGGGGAGAGAGAGAAAGAGAGGGATAGAAAGAGAGAGAGAGTGAGAGATGCTCAGTGAGCCTTTCTTTGAAGTTGCCTTTCTTTCTTTCTTTCTTTCTTTCTTTCTTTCTTGCTCTTTTTCTTTCTCTCTTTTACCTTCCCTTCCTCTTTCTTCTTTTCTTTCTCCTTCCCACCTTCTTCCCTCCCTCCCTCCCTTCACTCATTCCTCTCTTACTCTCCCCTTTCATAAGTTTCCTTGCTTCCTTCCTCTGTTCCTGTCCCTTCCCCCTTTCTTTCTTTCTTGCTTTCTTTCTTTCTTTCTTTCTTGCTTTCTTGCTTTCTTTCTTGCTCTTTTTCTTTCTCTCTTTTACCTTCCCTTCCTCTATTTCTTCTTTTCTTTCTCCTTCCCACCTTCTTCCCTCCCTCCCTCCCTTCACTCATTCCTCTCTTACTCTCCCCTTTCATAAGTTTCCTTCCTTCCTTCCTCTGTTCCTGTCCCTTCCCCCTTTCTTTCTTTCTTTCTTTCTTTCTTTCTTTCTTGCTTTCTTTCTTGCTCTTTTTCTTTCTCTCTTTTACCTTCCCTTCCTCTATTTCTTCTTTTCTTTCTCCTTCCCACCTTCTTCCCTCCCTCCCTCCCTTCACTCATTCCTCTCTTACTCTCCCCTTTCATAAGTTTCCTTGCTTCCTTCCTCTGTTCCTGTCCCTTCCCCCTTTCTTTCTTTCTTTCTTTCTTTCTTTCTTTCTTTCTTTCTTGCTTTCTTGCTTTCTTTCTTGCTCTTTTTCTTTCTCTCTTTTACCTTCCCTTCCTCTATTTCTTCTTTTCTTTCTCCTTCCCACCTTCTTCCCTCCCTCCCTCCCTTCACTCATTCCTCTCTTACTCTCCCCTTTCATAAGTTTCCTTCCTTCCTTCCTCTGTTCCTGTCCCTTCCCTCTTTCCTTCCTTCCTTCCCACCCTCCGTCCATTCATTCACCCATTCCTCTCTTGATCGCTTAAAGCCGGTCCCTGCTGCAAAAAGGGTTGGGGACCTCTGTCCTACAGGATTGGGTGGCAGAGAAGTTGAACATATGTAAATTTAAAAGTTTAAGAAAGTTTACAAGTTAAGTGAAAGAAACTTCATTATTCATTTATATGTACATGTACATTTCTTCATTAAAAACATGTCTTTCTGCATAATTTAGACTAACTTTGTGAGTTTTTTGAGGGCTGGAACCAATTAAAATTATTTACATTAATTCCTATGGGGAAAAGTCGTTCGAGATAAGAGCTGCTCGACTTAAGAGCCCAGGTCCGGAACGAATTAAACTCTTATCTCGAGGTACCACTGTATACATTATTCTCTGTTATTTAAAAAAAGATACAAAAGCACTGGGCCTCTTCAAATCAAGTATTTATTTTAAAAAGCACCTTCATTTTGTTAAGTTGTCTAGAACAATAATAAAAGTTTTTTAGGAGTATTAGCCCTTGTTCCTTCCTAAGACTAAGAAATGTCTGTTCTAAAGTTACCCAGCAGTTTTTGTACCTAAGGTGAAACTAAAACTCATGGCTTCCTGATTCCCAGCCTGGTGCCTTTAACTATTACAAAAACTATTTCTCTCAGACTTCATTGCAGTTATTCAAATTTCATTATACATTTGAATGCAAATAAGTAAATGTAAGACTATGCATCCAGTATAGCAATACATATAAAAGAAGATAAAAGAACCCATCATTAGATTTGACTGCAAGGCAAAAATGTATATTAATCTATAACTTTTTCTACTCCCTTTCATTTCAATAACCCGTAACATTTCTTTGAAATTTTATTCCTAAGGAGAAACACCTCTACACTCATCCCAGCATGAGACCAATTAGAAATGGAGGAGACATGCATTTGGTTCACATGTAAAGATGCCTATTTTTATTGAACCCATGCACAAACTGTAAAATGTCAAAATATCCACATTTCCTTTGTTTTGCAAAGCATTGCATTTTTAAAAATACTAATAAATTGAGAAAAGCATTCATATAAGTAGCATTTTACTAGGAAATACTACTTGCAAAGACAAATTAAAATATGTAGAAGAAATTACAACTAGATGAATCAGCTTATAAACCAAAACTATTTTACAGTAAGCCAAGTTCCTTACAGTATAATTTAAATTGAATGCGGAAAGCATAAAATCTTACCATTATTGTGATTTTGTACACAGAATATGATACTTGATGCTTGAATAATATAAGCTTCCCATGGAAGGAAAAGGAAAGACACCAAAAGATTCAAATAAAAACCTTTGAACAATCCTGTATTTTGTTTTGTGCTTGTAAAAATTATTAAATTAGTAAAGAAAAAGAGAAAAATAAAACTATCACAAGTGACAGCATCTTCAGGGCAGCCTACTTGAGTAAGAAAGCAGTTACAGCAGTGTGATAAAAGCTCCATCTTTTAGTATATGTTTGTGCAATATCAGTGCATAGATATAAAAAAGTGGGGCTTGGGTTGTGCTGCCACAATTACCAACTTACCTATTTTCAACCCCCTGAAGATGGCACTGAGTACAAGATATTTACTCCTTTGTCCTTTTTGGAGATATAAAAACTCTATTACCAAGACAAGGAGAAAATAATATCTTAGGCTGATAATGTTTATAAACAGCCCAGACAGATCCTCCCTAATTCTCAAGAATATTAGGACAATCAGACCTGCAAGGTCCTATTATTACAGGCAATCTTAATAAAAAAATATTTAACTTTCCTGTGAACTTGATTCCTTGGTCTGATTTATCTAATGGGGCTGACATGAGGGTTCCTTTCTTTAAATATGGAGAACATTCAATGTCAAGGAAAAATAATCCTTTTTCTTCCATCATTTTTATACTCAATGCATACCTAATTTTAAGTTATTGCTCTATCACTGTCTAACAAAAAAAACCCTTTTGGGGATCCATTCTTCAATATGATGCACAGTTGTCAATTGATGCCCTATGCAAGGCTAGAGTTATTAAAGTCTTGCTCAGGTGTCTGGATACCTTCAAGGATTGGATGGAAGAAAGTAGGCTAAAACTAAACCTTAGCAAAATGTAGGGCTGTTGGTGCATCTTTCTGTCTGTCAAAGGTTTGGAAGTCCTTGACTCATAAGTACTGTTTCCTGGACAAGTGAAGGAAATAGCTGGTTCTATTCCAGTTTTTGTACCATTTGTGGTCCTATTTGGGAGAGGATGACCTAATCACAATAATTCATGCCTTCCTCTTTACCAGTCTAGATAAATGAAGATGTGCTTTAGATGTGGCTTTCTCTGGAGATTATATGGAAACTTCACTTTATGAAAAATACAGTATTATATTTATTAGTTGAAGCATATTGTTCTTGTGATGGACCATGCATGAACTTTCTAATACATGAGTAATAAGTATAGTTCAAAGGACTGGTTTAGAACTTTTAAAGATTCACATTATTTGCATCTGGATAGCTTCAGAACCAGGTTTTACAAGTGGAATCAATATAGCTGATTCAGTTATTCTAGGACAAGCAATTGGTAGTACCTACTTCCTTGAGTCATTGAAGGGGTATGGAGGACAGCTCTGAGATAAGTGCTAGTTTTCTGAAAGTAATTAAGAGAAAAATTACAGCAAATATTGAAATGTTAAATTAAAGATAAATTTTATCTAGAAGGATCAGTCATATTTGCATAAACGAAAAAGCAAAAGCAAAGGGGATTTGGAGACTAGCAATGAAAAAGTGATTTTGTAATGATACATTGCACAAAGAATGGAAAACTCTTTCCTATGAGTAGAAAATCTGTTGCTTTGTAGATATTATAGAACTGCAGCTCGTGCTATTCTTTTCCATTAATCATTCTGGCTAAAACTATTGGAGTTCAATAGAACCTAGGCTGGAGATATTGCTCAGTCTGGTACTTTCCCTTCCTCAAACACGTAATTGATGAATCTTAATTATTTGTGGAATACACATAATTGGGTCATGTTTACCTAAGCTGGTTGGACACAGAGCACTCTGATCCAACCAAGGTTGCTGAATCATTTCTGTATCTTTCTAGCTTGGTAACTCTATGGCTGTGATCCAGTTTCAGCATTTTTGAAAATGAAAAATAAAACTCTGCAGTGTGCAAACATATCAAATATCAAAAACGATCAGCATTAGTCTAATATTTTTAATGGTTATTTATTTCTATGAACTAGTTCAGCAATTTCAGCAATCTTTTTATTTTATTTTCTGCTATTGAGGCTTGTTTCTTCAGGGCTCTGAAGTTCATCTAACAGAAATAAAATGCTTCCAGAATTGTCATTTCCTTATGGAGAGCCACAAGTTAACAGCCCGTTACATGACTGCTGTACTCTTTTCATTCAATGATTTGTTATACATTTATAATCAAAGAGAAAGCACAGCATGATAGTTTTCCTTAGGCAGGTATTTTCATAAAAATGAAATAATACAAAATTGTATTTTTCTTGTCGCCTCAGTACTACTTGGGCAAGCAATGATTAGAATACTACCAAATAGGAGAAGTATATTATACCATATATAATTACATTAAAATCCTCACCACATCTGCCACCCCCTTTATCCACTCATAGATAAAATTATCACCTACAGATGCAAAGAAAACCAATTTTGGTGTTTAGATTGTTGAAAGCAGCAAGAATTTTAATGGGGATTATTCCAGACGTTGTAGATTACATGAAGTATTGGGAAAACAGCTGGACTACTCACATCTGACCTGTTTTTGTAATTACAGATGAAGTGCAAGCAGAGAACTGAATTCACATAACTACTCACAAGGAAACATGCAGCACAATTTTACATCTGCCTCCAGCAAAAATGCTTGAATTGCTCTTTATAGAAGCATTTGGAAGACTAACATGCATTAGCATAAGCATGCTTCTTTTTTCACCTCTTCCTCCAGTGGCTGACCAGGACATTTACAGTTAAATCTAGATTAAACTGAATATTGCATAAAACCTCCTTAGAAGATCAATCCCATGAAAATCATGGAAGCAGAAAAAATGAATATTGACATTCTCTACATTGTTCAGTGAATGTAGCAAAAGAGGATAAGATCTGGGATTCAGGTGGAGTGAACAAGATTGAGCAATGACTAGATTAAGCAAATTATTTCTCAGAGAAATAAATATTAACAAGTGAATTTTATTGTTTCCAAACCAACAGAATGTTTTTTAAAACAAACAAACAAGGGAATTAGTACTCCGTCTATCTGTCCATTTATTTATCAATAATGTGCAAAAGCTGAAGAAATAGGGCCAAATTTGGTGTGACAAACAAAAAGGATAAAGTTAATTCTCAAGCAATCACGAGGATTGAAGATTTCTCACAATTCAGACTGATATGTGTGTTCTTATGACTTCTTCCATTTTCAACTTCAATTTTGCAAAAGGCAGAGACATAAATGCTAACCAGGTTTCAAATAAGTCAAGTTTAATGATTACTTTCTAAAATATATAGATCACAGCAGTCAAGACTACTAACAATATTTGAAGAAAGCTATATATCTATTTAATAATAGAAAATCTTATTAAAGTTATATAAAACTATTGTACTATGACAAGTTCCCTTGAAAGTCTTAACTACCATGTCCAGAACATGATGAATTATGTTATATTTTAAAGAAGATTTACTTTCCTGGAAAAGTATCACATATTGAATTTGTACTTTGATGTATTCTGAAGGAAAAAATGGCATAGTTGTGTATTCCTTGATGTTCTGTCTCCTGGATCAAGGTTTTGCAACAACTATGAATTAGTTGACCATTGATTGTGGTCAAAAGTAAAATAAGTCTTTGTGAATAAAATTATTCCAACAAATATCAAATTATTTAGTTATAATACTATCTATATTTCCTAATGAATATAAATCAAGTCATCAAAATAATAGTGAAACAAAAATAATAAAAAATAAAAATTGTTACCACTAAGATTTTAAATGTGTGTTTATCAAATATTTGGACATTTTAAATTTAGCACATGAACACTTTACAATAATAACAACTCTGTTTGGAACGTCCTACGTTTTATTTTTATTTTATTTTTATTTAAAAAATACAGTACTAATAACAATAACAACATGGTGCCCTTCAGATCCCCCTCCCCCAATTCCTATTATGTTGGCTTTCCTGAGACCATTCCTGAGAAAAATGAGCAATGTTGGCTATAGTAAAGTAGAATGACTATGGAATAATTAATGTGTATTCATGATGAACTGACAGTGAAAAGCCCAAATTAACTATTGTCCATCACAAGGTTACATAATAATAGCAGAAAATACTAAATAAAGGAAGTTCTTCTGTAGCACAGTTTGAATACTAGAGGCAGGTTTTTTAAATTGATTATCTATTTACTAATTTTAACTCTATTGCTAATTTCAGATTTTTATTCCAATATATCAGGACAAACAAAGAGAGTTCAGAACCTTTCATGCTTGACTTCCAGTTCATATCTTGGCAGGATCAGACACATGGGGCAGGTCTCCATGCTCCTGTGCTGAACTCCCCTTGTCAGTTGACTCTGAAAGGAGCCAAAATTGCCCTGTGGGGTGGTGAAGTAAAGAGGAGCGCCTTGTGAGGTCATGGAGGGTTGCAGCTTTCCTGTCTGACCCAGGGTTCTTTTTCCCTCTCAATCATGACAAGGAGAAGAGGCAGCCTAAAGATGGCTGCCACGAAGCTGAGACAACCATGAAACAACTAAGTCTGGTGCTGGAGCAAAGTAGGTGAATGGTGACTAGAACTGGGGAAGAGGGTTCCTTTTTGCTTAAAATCTAACCCCAAAGAATAATTTGGAATTATTTGCTCAAAATTAGTTGTTAAAGTGGTGTTTAAGCATTCTGAGAAAAATGCCAGACCAGAAGAGAAGGATGCAAAGAGAATATTTGCAAATACAGAATATTGGGTTTAAACTGGAAGACGAGGTAATGTGAAGGCATTTTAAAATGCTGGAATCATTTACTTTAAAAATCTTATCCTGCTTCTATAATTGATCTACAAGTAAAATGATGATTGACTAGTGGCAAATACTGAAATTTTAGCTGAGGGTGCCACCTGCTGATGAAAGGAAAATATACAGGTCTGTAAATGACTGTGAAAATATTTACTGGATTATTCCTAACTACCCTATGACTACTGAAAACTCAAATAAGAGAACAAGGAAGCTATTTAATTAAAGGAATCCAATAACAATAACAATAATAACATTATTATTATTATTATTATTATTATTATTATTATTATTAATTGGATTTTATCCCGCCCTTCTCTGAGGACTTGGGGCAGCTTACAACATGTGAAAAACAATACAATTCTGAAATCCAATAATAACTAAAAACAAACAGTCTAAACCCCCAATTTAATATAAAAACAGTAATTTCCAATCCACCAACATACATTCCATTCAACTAACATTCAGGAACTGATGATAGTGTTCCCAGGCCTGTCGGCACAGGTGCATTTTCAAATTCTTACAGAAGGCAAGGAGGGTGGGGGCAGTACAAATCTTTGGAGGGGAGGTGATTCCAGAGGCCCAGGGCCCCCACAGAGAAGGCTCTTCCCCTGGGCCCTACCTAGCAACATTGTCTAGTCAACGGGACCCGGAGAAGGCTGGAAGGGGACCTGAATGGTCACTGGGGCTCGTGTGGCAGAAGGCGGTCCCGTAAGTAATCTGATCCGATGGTTTCCTTCTAGCCTGAACTTCATTGCATCGCTTTTTGTGTATAATTTTTCATTACATCACATATTTACATTATGTATAATTTTAGAAACGATGTTATTGAAATGAATCTTGGCTAGTGACACCTCACTGTAGCAGCACCAGCTTGCTCCATTTAAAACATTAAATTTATTTATACAATAAAATATAATCTGTCTCTCCATAAACTATACTTAATGCATTGAATCTTCCCACTTATTGTGAGCAGATGTTATTGGCTATAAGAAGGTACAAAATGTGAATAATTGGACAGAAAAGCTCCTAAAGAGAATCCCTGTAAAATGTAGATAGAACTAAATAGGATAGAAGAAAGCAGAAAAAGGACTTTATGGAAATATTACTGAATAATTGCATCCTTAATTTATGATCATAACTGGATTCACAATTATGTTGTGATGGTCATAAAGCAGCAGCTCAACTCATGACCAGACCTGATTTTACTACCTGTTTTGTTGTAGTCTTTCTTTCTTTCTTTCTTTCTTTCTTTCTTTTTTTCTTTCTTTCTTTCTTTCTTTCCTTATTTATTTATTTGTTTGTTTGACTTTTATGCTGCCCCTCTCCGAGGACTCAGGGCAGCTTACAACATATAAAATAACAATATATCACATCCTGAATCCAATCAATAATTAATAATCTAAAACTTAAAGACTGTAAAAACACTCATACCCATTCAATACACTAACTCATATAAGTTTTGTTGGCCAGGGGCAGAAGTCTAATAGCCCCAATCCTGGTGACATAAATGAGTCTTGAGACTCTTATGGAAGGCACGGAGGGTGGGGGCGGTGAGAATCTCTGGGGGAAGCTGATTCCAGAGGGCCAGGGCCACCACAGTGAAGGCTTTTCCCCTGAGCCCTTCAAGCATATTGTCTAGTTCAAGGGTCTCCAACCTTGTCAACTTTAAGATTTGTGGACTTCACCTCCTAGAATCCCTCAGTCAGCAAAGCTGGCTGAGGAATTCTGGGAATTGAAGTCCACAAGTCTTAAAGTTGCCAAGGTTGGAGACCCTTGGTCTAGTTGACGGGACCTGGAAAAGGCTGACTCTGTGGGACCTGACCGGTCACTGGGATTCATGCGGCAGAAGGCAGTCCCACAGATATTCTGGTCCAATGACATGTAGGGCATTAAGTAAACATAGCTACAGTTAAATAAATGCTATGGTTATTAAGTGAGTCCTTTGTTCATTATAGGGCAGTTTTTTTGCCAAACTGGAAATAAAATTCCGTTTCTGGGAAAAAACCTTCATGAATTGTAGTCACGTGAGCATGGAGTGCTGCAAACAGTCATAAATATGGGCTAGTGGTCAAACATATAAAAAAATGATCACATTACTATGAGTGGACATTGAAACTTCAAATCTGGGTTATAATGAGCTTTGGAGGAACTGTCGTAACATCAAATAGTTACCAAGTGACTGGTCATAAGTCAAAGATGCCTGTATTATGCTTTTCCATATTTGCATTCTTTTCTGAAAATTTGTAATGTAAATACGTGGATACTATTTTTTAAAAAATGAATACCATTAGTATCCTTTCAAGCTGTATTGCCCAATCTCTGTCTTTTTTTTAGCTTTGCTGGGTAAGAATGATGCAGAAGTTGTTGCAGTAAACAGATTCTGAGAAATACTGTTGGGGTGGGGAGTGAGAAACATGGAGAAGGAGTTCAAAATTAAATTAGATTCTAACTGCAACTAGTTTTTGGATCACTTGTACAACTCTCAAACCTGAAATTCTTCAATTTGAACAACGGAAGGAATTTCAACTTGCCAAAATAGTGTAACGTGGCAAACTCTGCCTCTTCAAATCTGAACATTTCATTGGATTTGGTACTGCTGGATTTACCATATATTTTCATATTAAGATGAAGAGCCTTGAAGTAGGCATACAGCCATTCTTTTCATTTATCTTTCCTATCGCTCCTGTCCAGAACCTGGCAGAGACTCACTTTTGGCAGCACAGGAATCTTTCTTCTGCAAGAGCTTTTTCACATGAGTCGTTTGCTGCAATTCTTTAGAGGATATTTCTCTGTTCATCCTTACCTTCATCGCCTCTTTTGCTATATCTCCCACTACTGCCATCATTTAAGCTGTGCTTCTTCAAGATAAGGAGTTCTACATCTGATTACCACACTGCTTTTCTTATTGCTGGCAGCGCTCCTGCTTACAATCTTGAAATATTTTTTGCATATTTGCTGACAGCTTTCACTACTCTATTATATCAGTCGCTGCCACAGAATTAAAAATAGAAACATATCCTATGATTCCTGAAGTATGTTGTCTAGCCAAAACAAATTGTGCTTTATTTATCTACCAATCAGTTCAAAATTAGTACACTGTGAACTGTAATAGTGCAGAATAATTTATATTATAAGCAGTAATGTGATGGAAACTTTTCAGTTTTCACCATTTGAATGGTAAATTATTTCTCCACATGCCTTCGGAAAAATAAAAATGCACACACATTTCTAATGTAATAAAAAGTTTCAAACCTAATGCTTGATGTAGTCTAGATTTAACTTTCACAGACAGACAATGTCTGCTGTCCGTCTTTCTGTTGGGGGAACATCACTAGCCACAAATCTGTGAGTTTTATAACTGAGTGAAATTTAAAAACTAAACCTCTTCAATCTTAGAATGGCATTTGAATGATAGCATTGGCTTTATTTCAATTACTATGCTTTGACTTAACATTTCTTTATTCTAAGAGCATAGGAACATTCTTATTTATTCACAGAAGAACTGTGTTAAGTAAATTAGATGTAACTTGTTCACAGGCAGCTACTTAGAATCACGGGTAAATAAATCATTGACCCTGGATGTCTAAATAGTATAATCGTATCATAGTAAGATTTTTTAATTATTCAGGATGCCCAACTTACATATCTATATTAATTGATATGATTTT
Source organism: Erythrolamprus reginae (assembly GCF_031021105.1). Classification (NCBI taxonomy): domain Eukaryota; kingdom Metazoa; phylum Chordata; class Lepidosauria; order Squamata; family Dipsadidae; genus Erythrolamprus; species Erythrolamprus reginae. The sequence continues at coordinate 355,847,198 of NC_091950.1, forward strand.
GCTATTTTATTATTTATTCATTGACTTCAAATTCAGAGACACAACAATGAATCTGAATACAGATGGGAATTTGAACAATTAGTTTGTTCTGTGGCCGGAACGATTTTGAATGGAACACGCTCAAAACTGTAGAGATAGATTTTAGGAGAACCCCTCCTATTCTACCACCTCTTAGAGATCGTAGACAACACAGTAGAGACCTTCAAGTTTCTAAGTTCTATAATATCTCAGGACCCAAAATAAACACCTACCATCAAAAATGTCATCAAAAAAGCAGAACAAAGAATGTTCTTCATCTCAAATCCAGAAAACTCAGACTGCTCAAGGAGCTGATGATACAGTTCTACAAAGGAATTGTTGAGTCTGCCACTGTAACCAAACAAGACAGACACAGACTTCAACTGCAGAAAAAATAATTGCAACCAGCCTGCCTTCCATTAAGAACCTGTATACTGCACAAACCAGAAAGAGGGCTTTGAAAATATCTACAGACTCCTCACATCCTAGATATAAACTGTTTTAACTTCTTCTTTCAAAATAATGCTACAAAGCTTTCCACACCAAAACAACCAGACACAGACAGTTCCCTTCCCCCATGCTATCACTCTGTTAAACAACTAATTCCCACAACAGCAGGACCAGATGGATTACCCCCCCAAGGTTCTGAAGGAACTGGCAGATGAGATCTCAAAACCACTGAACTAAATCTCTCAAAGATCCTGGAGCACCGGAGAACTGCCATAGGACTGGAAAAGAGCTGATGTAATTCCCATCTTCAAAAGGGTAGTGGGGGAATACATCCAGGAAACTACAGACCTATCAGCCTGGCCTCAATACCAGGGATGATTCTGGAAAAGATAATCAAGCAACAAATCAATGAACACTTAGAAGTAAATAAGATAATAACCAAAAGCCAACATGGGTTTGTCAAAAACAAATCATGCCATACTAATCTTATTTCATTCTTTGACAAAGTGACAAGATGAGTGGGCCAGAGGAATGCTGTCAATATAATTTACTTAGACGTCAGTAAGGCATTTGATAAAGTAGATCATAACCTATTACTAGATAAAGTAGGAAAATGTGGGTTAGACAGCAACACCACTAAATGAATTTAAAACTGGCTAACCAACCGCACTCAAAGTGTAGTGCTCAATGGCTGTATTAACTATTGTTCTTTTCATCTTTCCTATTACCGTAGCTCCATATGACTATAATTTTATTTGTATTTCATGATTTATGTAGATTGTCTTTATCTATTATCCTATTGTGATTTATGTTATATGCTTATTTAGTATCTCATGACCATCATTGAGTTTGTTTCTTATGATTTATGATTATCATATTTTATGATTATGATCATGATTCATCACTTGTACACTAAGATGCAAATTGGCCATAATTTTTTGCACTCTAGGATGCAATATCAGATTCTTTTATAGCATTCAATGGCAGATATGTAAATATCATTCTACATAATTAGTTACTTTGAACAATGAAAGGGTATTTATTTAGAAAAACAAAACTCTGAATTCCCTAAAATGAAAGGTTTAATTATTTTCCATATAGAACTCCTTCCTTCCTCTCTTCCATCCATCCAAAACACCCTTGGGAAATAGAAATATATAATGATGGTAAAATGTCATCAATAATTGCCAAAATAAACAAATAATATAGTAATACTGTATATGCTCGAATTGGCATGAAAGTTAAGGAACAATCCAACATATGCTGTGGACATGCAACCCCCTCCTCCAAATCTTCTCCCTAAAAAGACAGATCCAGCACTATTCAGAGAATTTTAGGCATTACATTTGAAATGAAGCCATATTTTTATTAGTTATAATTTCAGAACATACCAGTAAAAATATCATTCCTTATTAAGATGCTGTAGGATAGAGCCAGCCAATAGCAATTATTTTTTTTACCTAGAATAATTCATTCCAATAAACCTTGACAAATTTAAGATGTGCGATTTTCAATGGCCATAATTTAAAGTTTAAAGTTGCCAAAGTTGAAAACATAGGTTTATTACATATATAGTTTAATCAATGGCTGCCTAAACCCAAACTATAACATCAGTTGTGTTCCATTCAAAGCCAATATCCTGATATACTTTTTTTTTTAATATGGAAAACATATGTCAAATATTTCTTTCAGGGTTCTCTGAGAAGTATCAGAGAAAGAGGATCATTCCCATTTCCCTTCAATTGCATAGATTCCTTTACCTGGAGGTAACAAATCCAACAAGACTAAGTTTTTAGTAGCTTATGATCTACTGATCTAATTGGTAGTGACAGGGGAGTTAAGGTTTAATTCTGTGTCCCATTGTGGTCTTTCAATCCTTTGTCCAAAGGATTACTAATCTTGCTTTCCAGGCACATGCACCACAGAGCCCATGCCATCTGAATATTTCATGGAAGGATATAGTTTGCTAGGTGTTAGTCTCTGCTTATTCCTAGCACGTATTTGCTGGAAATAAATCCTCTTTCTGTTATTGTTATGAAACCTGCTTCACTAATCCTTGCTCAGGTTAGATTCCTGCTCTCAGGAGAGAGAGAACACAAACCCACAAAACACTTCAACCACAATGAGTGTCCTTCAATGTCTTTCTGGCAAGCCTTTCCAGGATTAATATTAGTTAAATGGCTTTATTCTGCTTTTGTCTTTCAATCCCCACACCTTTTAAATAACTGTGCTAATGGCATAGTGTTTTTAATCTACCATTAATTTATTGCATTGTTCTGTCATAAGGTACCATCAGCTTTGCAAGAAGGAAGTAGTACATAAATAGGATTGTTTTATAGGCTAGAAATCACAACTACTTCTCAAAAACAAAGGAACACAAAAGCTGCATCCTAGAGTTGATAGGTGACAGTTATCTCCTCCATACTTGATATAACAATTATGCCTTAAGTAAGGCATACAATTGTTTCTACATGTTTTGCTTATTTATGTCCCTCCTTTGGCTATTCTCTTTAGAATCTGTGCGTCAACTATTATTTTGCAGTCCTTCCCAAAACAAAACATAAGTGATCTGAATTGATAACAAAATCCAGTACTTATAAGTCATTTGCAAGACAGTTTGCAGAGCTCATATCTGCCCATAACAATAAATAAAGTGTTATTGATTCAGATTTATAACTTATTGCTATTTTCATTACACTTCAAAATGAGAGGATTTTAAACTGGTAATAGAAATGTTTTCACAGCACTCACAAACCTTTTCTCATTCCAAGGACTTAAAGAATAGAGAGGGAGAATGTATTTGTATGTGCTTAAGAATCATATTTGTATGTGCTTAAGAACATGTTTAACTTGGCTGGGTGTCAACATCTTGCTGCATCAGCTTGGTAGTTGGTGTTCTTCAAAACAGCTGATGGGATTCCATTGAAAAATATATTTTTTTTAATAAAAATGACTATATAGTAGTGATGTTCTTGGAAAGCAATATAAGATTCTGATCCCAATCTGACAGATAGCTTGACATAATGTTGATGTCTGGAGCCCTAAAGGATTATCTGCCTTGGTCCAATACTTAGCATCCTCTTTGCTTACAACACAAAATGTGACAGAAATTTGTCAGGTATAACACCATTCTCTTTTTTGGGGAGGAGGTTTGGTTAAATGTGCAAATAACCCATGTGCTTGTATACATTTTTTGTTAATGGGTTCATGTAATGCTTTGGCTTCAGTTCCAAAGACATACCCCAAACTAGAGGTGAAATTTACTTACCTTTCCTACCAATTTGAGTTTGAGTTTGAAAACTCATCTTTGCTGCCAGGCCTGGAGCCACTAGATTCCCCCCCCCCCCAACCACAAATGTGTTTAGAGTGACCTATTGAATGTTTTTAAGATCTTTTAAAGTCTTTTAATTGTAATTAATTGGATCAAATTGTTTTACTATGTATTCTATGTTTGTTGTGAGCCGCTCCGAGTCCACGGAGAGGGGCGGTATACAAATCCAATTAAGAATAAGAATAAGAATAAGAATAAGAATAAGAATAAGAATAAGAATAAGAATAAGAATAAGAATAAGAATAAGAATAAGAATAAGAATAAGAATAAGAATAAGAATAAGAATAAGAATAAGAATAAGAATAAGAATAAGAATAAGAATAAGACTTTGGAGGCATGCGCGCGCACACACTATTTCACCCCCTGCTAATGCGCAGAAGGTTTATGCATGTGCATAAGGTTAAAAAAAGAAAATGGCAATGTTTGGGTGAGTGGGTGGAGCCTCACACTGCCACTGCTACTGGTTCTCTGAACCACTGGTGGCTGCCTCTACCAGTACGCTCGTACTGGACCAAACCAGTAGCCTTTCACCCCTATTCCAAAGAGCATAGAGTTCTGAAGAAGCCCCTAGGTGCAACTTCTTAAAGCAATGTTTTGCCCATCTTCCCGTGATTAAAGGGTTACTTTCATTACCACACAAATCCTGTGATTGCTCTATGGAATTTCAAGTAGGTTCAAGTTCTGTGTTTATGCACTTGTGGCATAAATCCATTTTTTAATGAAAAACCTTAATAATTAACTTTTACTTTATCAAAAAATTGTTTCAATTTTTAAATAATTGTACAAATAAGAAGTTGAAAGTTATTTTTGAAATATAGACATTCTCCTTATTTCCCATCTTGAGGTCCCTCTCAGCGAAACAAATGGTATATAGGATCTTAGAAAAACAAATATAGACATGTTGTTTTAAGATTGGCATATAAGTCCAACAAACAAACAAATAAATTGCAATCCTAAATACAATATCTCCATTGAAGATAATGGAACTTAGAACTGAAGACTAAATTAAAGCTTAAATGCACAGATAGCTCCTCAAGCTGTTTTAATTCAGTAAAATTACAATAAAAGCAGTGCTAAATTGATTACTAGCTCATTAATCAAGACTATCATTTAAAAATTGTGTAAATCACTCCAATGATTATCCATTCCATATACACACAATATCCAGGAGGGAAAAACAGTTTAAGGCTCAATATAAATTTGGATTTTGAGATACTCTTTGTCTTAAGCTCTCCCACATCCTCAGCACTTCTAGGTTATAACTAGTGATGGGTGAACCCAATGGTGTTCGGGTTCGGCAAGTTCAGACGAACTTCACACAAAGTTCAGCCGAACCTGAACCCAAACGGTCCATGGCGTCAAAGCTCTGCCCCTGGAATCCCATCAGTTTTTATTTTTACAGATTTTTTATTTTTATTTATTTTTATTTTTACAAAAAAGTACGCCGCAGTGGCACTGCAAGCAAAGGGAGGTCCTTTCATGTAAATTTTTTTTAAAATTTTTATGTGAAAGGACCTCCCTTTGCTTGCAGTGCCGCTGCGGCGTCCTTTCACGTAAAAATAATAATAAAAAATTTACATGAAAAGACCTCCCTTTGCTTGCAGCGCCGCAAGCAAAAGGAGTTGGGGAATCCCACAAAAAGATTCCGGGGGCGGAGCTTTGATATCACATATACCGGCAGGTTGCTAAGCACACCAAGGTGATCATTTCCTGGATTCCGGGGGCAGCACTAGAATAATGGAGAGAGGATAGAATCCAGGAAATAATGGAGAAGGCTAGATTTAATGTCATGCCTTTCATGTCTTCCTCTTGGTTAATAGTTGCATACTATAAATGTTTTGTTATTCTGCTTGTATTTTATTTTATTACTAATATCCGTATCATAGTATTTATGGTAGTACTTATTTTTCAGGAAAGGAAAGAGGGAAAAATGGGATATCTAAGATGGGATGAAGTTGAAACACTACATCAATGAAAGAAAAAAATGTTGGAAGTTAAAAAAAGTCTATACCATTGATGTAAAACCCTGATTTGTCCTCTGCTTCTTGTCTTAATTAAAATAAGGCCAGAGAAAAAGCCAGACAAATGCCTATGTTTCTCCTGACAGTGGATCACTCATCTTTAGAGAAAACTGACTCAAGATTTATCTCAACATTTTGCTTTGTTTTGTTTTAATTATTTTATTTATTATTTTATTTTATTAAATGTATATGCTGCTCATCTCACTCTGAAAAGCAACTCTGGGGTAGTTTTCAAATCTATATGTGTTGTGCTATAGATCAACCCCCCAAAAACTAGTTTCACCATTTGGTGCTAAATTCCATTGCAAAACAAAATAATGGACTTGTTTATTATTCTGTGATCAAAGTATTTGAGTAATTAAGATATAACAGAAGAAGACATCAATCAAATTTCAGAAAAGATATAGTCATTACACTGAATTTTTAAAAAAGTTCTGCAAGGCTTTTTACTTTCCCCAAAGGAACATCTGGTTAATTTGTAGAATAATATTTTATGCAGGCTGTGTAAGATGCTTGTTTATTTCATGGTGCTAATAGCTATTTAATTCAAACACCTGAGTCAATAGAGAGAAAAACATGGCACTTCTGATTATGGATATGATACTGCCTTTCATAAATGTTGCAGAAATGAATAATATACATTGTAAGCATCTTTTTCTTCAATTAACACTTTCATATCTGCTGAGTGAGGAAACATGGCTGTAAGTGAGAAAATAATGGAAGATTATCATTCTTTGTCTGAATCATGAAGTCTTTTAGTTGGAAATTTAATCCCTTATGCCTATTACTTGACAAAGATACATTCCAAATTACTTTAGGGATCATACTTCCCTTGGTTCTTTACTTTAAAATATAGGTCCACATATTTTCCCCCCTAAATAAATTTTTCAGCCTGGCACATCCAGATGTACTGAGGAATTGCAGACCTAACACATCTGGAGAATACTAGATTTGAGGAATCAGGAATATGCAGTTTGTGATAGAATAGAATAGAATAGAATTCTTTATTAGCCAAGTGTGATTGGACACACAAGGAATTTGTCATTGGTGCATATACTCTCAGTTTACATAAAAAAGATACATTTGTCAAGAATCATGACGTACAACACTTAATGATTGTCATAAGGTATAAATAAGCAATCAGAAAACAATCAATATGAATATAAATCATAAGGTTACAAGCAACAAGTTAGAGTCATAAGTGGGAGAAGATGGGTGATAGTAACGGTGAGAAGACTAATAGTAATAGTAGTGCAGACTTAGTGTTGAGGGAATTATTTGTTTAGCAGAGTGATGGCATTTGGGGAAAACTATTCTTGTGTCTAGTTGTCTTGGTGTTCAATGCTCTGTAGTGTTGTTTTGAGGGCAGGAGTTGCAATAATAACTTGATACACAAATATAGAGGTAGCCTTCATCTGTGGCTGGGTGGGTATTTATTTATTTCATTGCATTATAATATGTGACTCTGGGTAGTTCACTGATAAAAAATATTGAGGAGAATCAAATAATACTAAGAAACAAAAATGGCACAAACTGGGCCACAAGCAAAGGAAGCCAAATTATCCAAAGGGGGCTTCACTTTACTGTCACCAAAGTCTTAGGCAAAGAGGCAAACCTTCAAAGGCTGTCTGAAATATCAGCAGTTATTTCTAGAACCTTGACACAATGTCATGAGCATGTCACATAATGGCTTCCCTGGGAAGAATGCTTGCCTTTTTGAGTGTGACAATTCATAACACACATTTGCCAGGATACCAACAGTTCTCCCCAATTCCCCATCATCTCCTCAAGCTGCATAAAAATGATTCTAGCTACAACTTCGAACTTTGTCTCCCCCCCCCCTAAATAGGCTAGTTTTCCATTTTTGTTGTTTCTGTTGTTTTTCTCTATACGTGAAAAGATTTGAAAATTAAAGTGAAATAGAAGGGAAAATGGAGATGTTAAAGGGAGGGCATTGTGCTCTCTACTACTGCTTTAGAAGTTGATTCTTTCTTAGCCCAACCCTCATCCCATGGTTTTTTTTAAAGTAGATATTGCAGTTTCAATGTTCTGTGAGTGAGCCTGTTCAGTAAGCATGAATAGAAAAAAAATAAAACAATTTAATAAAAAACATAATTAAAAACTAAAGGAAAATTACAAAAATAATTCTTAAAAAGAGCACAGTATGTCTGATTGTAAAACTGTACCTTAACTGTTTCATAAAGGAAAAGGGAAGTGGATCCAAAATAACTCCACCCTTGACTAGGAGTAACACAGAAAAATGCTTGGTAAGACCTCAGTTCTGTTCAAAACAATGCTGAACTGGTGAAGAGTTCAACAAAAGACAGAAAAGTCCACATTCTGAGTAGAGAGGAATGCTTGTTTTAAAAAAGAATTTAGCTGTACCTAGTGAATTAGACCTAACTTAAACCGCCAGCCGAAATTGCCCCCGGAGCCAGGGGACGCTGCCTGAGCTCTGTGGAGCTCCGAACTTCCGGTTTCCGGTGAAACTGGAAGTTCAGCTTTTGGGAGCACCCCAAGGTGGCGCGCTGCATGCAGGGCCTGAGGGGAGGTCCTGGATAGCCCTATTTAAGGGCGGTCCGAGCAGGACCTCCTCCTTGCCCTGCTGGATCCCGAAGCGAACACCTGCCCCCCCCCCTCCGCTATCAACAGTGTGTCTGAAGGAGGTAGCTTCGGGCTGAATAGGAATTTTTTGCGGCTTCCCCTTTAGAGGCGGCCGTTTTTTCACCTATTCCAAACTGACGGTATGGATGGAATGGTTAGGGGTGCAGTGCTATATAGATATTTTAATTATGGTCACTGGAGTTGGCATGTTAGGGGCGGAAATGGGCAGTAGGAGTGACTGCGCATGCTCCTTTGGGCATCTTTTAAATGGATGATGGACCGCCTTTCTCCATGAACTAGAGGTTGTTACAATGTCAGGGATTGGAGAGAGGATGCCCATGGGACTCACGGGATCCAATTTCCCTTGGGGATTTGGAGGGTGAGCTCCTCCCACACGCCAAAGGGCATGGCTCAGATCCAGGTGAAGGTGGCTATCTTCACCTGGTTCAGCAAGGAGTTTTGCCCAATGTTGCCCAGGAAGGTTCCGGCAGGAATTTCCGCCCAGTTAGTTTTTGGCCTCTGCAGGTCCTTTGTTTATAGTTGAATTTGAATATTTAAATTTACATATTTAAAGTTACGTTATTTAAATTTATGCTAATTTCATAAAGTGACCCTATATTTAACCCATACACTGTCTCAGCGTCTTTACTCCGCTTCCGGGGCAAATATTCCTTTGTCACAATCAGCATCTTAAGCACTTTAAAATTATTCCCAAGCAATGGAATTCCCCTTTCAAAAGTATTGTAACAGCACCCAGTCATTTTAGCACCTGTTCTATTTAACCTACCTGATCAGAAAGGACCCAGAACATTGCCAAATGGATGCTTTAAAATTAAAACATAAAAGGCAGTTCATGAAAATGCCATGGATGAAGTTAACAAAATCTGCTGAATATTCCAAGAAAACTAGTGGAACCAATGCATCTTAAGTGTCCTCCAAAGAGGCACAAGCATTCACAACCAGGTTTCCCATTGAAATATAGTCACTGCCTTTTATATGGATGCAGAATAGTGAGGTCACCACTTTCCTAATGATCTAGGGTATAATAGTTGTAATTAAGACTGGTGTGCAATATCTAAGCTTTGTTGAATCAGGAAAAAATATATATAATACAGGACTATAAGGAGTTAACTGATCAATAATTTAATGAAGGGCCAAGAGAACAAATGATAAATCTATTTGTATTATCAAGCTATGTACCTAAAGAAACCGCAAATAACAGGACAAACAGTAACCTGAATGTAAAAAATTGATTTCTAACCTGAATCATATATTCCTTTATCACTTCTAAGAAGAAGCTTTCTAAAACACATACATAAACAAGGAGGCATAAAAGCATCAAAGCAAAAATAGATGCATATTTTGTTTTGAAACTTAAAAAAAAATCACTGACAACTGCAGACAAAATAAAATGGTAAGCATGCAAGATTACATGCTGCTGCATATTATGAAGATTCTGAGAGCATTCAAAATATTAATTTGTGCATAAAAAGAACACAATTATTGGTTGTCATCCACGTGAAAAATGCATAGGCTAGTCATTTATATACTGTCATCCTCCAACTATTTTAGAACTAGATTATAATATTTCCTTAGCAAAGATTCACTTCCTGTGAAGTGTATGATCAAAGATGTGATATAATCAGTACAGTAAACTATGGCTCTGTAATATTGTCTGAATGAGAAATCTCTTGAGAAATGTATAAATTTGCTCTAAAATCTATTAAATATATTAAAGACAGATTGAAACTATTTGTGATTGTGGCAAATATCTGTAGGTCAGATGTAGGATGAGGTTAGAGGTTCTTTCTCCAGGTTTGTGGTTTGGTCTCCAAACATTTCATTATTTATTTATTTATTTATTATTTATTTATTTATTTACTTATTTATTGGATTTGTATGCCGCCCCTCTCCGTAGACTCGGGGCGGCTAACAACAGTAATAAAAAACAGCATGTAAATCCAATACTAAAACAACTAAAAAACCCTTATTGTAAAACCAAACATCCATCCATACAAACATACCATGCATGAATTGTAAAGGTCTAGGGGGAAAGAATATCTCAGTTCCCCCATGCCTGATGACAGAGGTGGGTTTTAAGGAGCTTACGAAAGGTGAGGAGGGTGGGGCAATTCTAATCTCCGGGGGGAGTTGGTTCCAAAGGGCTGGGGCCGCCACAGAGAAGGCTTTTCCCCTGGGCCCCGCCAAACGACATTGTTTTGTTGACAGGACCCGGAGAAGGCCCACTCTGTGGGACCTAACCGGTCACTGGGATTCATGCGGCAGAAGGCGGTCTCGTAGATACCCTGGTCCGGTGCCATGAAGGGCTTTATAGGTGATGACCAACACTTTGAATTCCTGTGAGGTGTATGATCAAAGATGTGATTATAATCAGTACAGTAAACTATGGCTCTGTAATATTGTCTGAATGAGAAATCTCTTGAGAAATGTATAAATTTGCTCTAAAATCTATTAAATATATTAAAGACAGATTGAAACTATTTGTGATTGTGGCAAATATCTGTAGGTCAGATGTAGGATGAGGTTAGAGGTTCTTTCTCCAGGTTTGTGGTTTGGTCTCCAAACATTTCATTACCAGGCTAGATAACATCTTCAGTGGAATTCCAATTACCCAGTCTGACAAAACATTAAAAAATCAACCCACAATATCAGAAATAAAATAATTCTACAGCTAAATTGCAGGAACTGGGCATGGCTAATCTAGTGAAGAGAAGGACCAGGGGGGACATGATAGCTGTGTTCCTATATTTGAGGGGCTGCCTCCGAGAGGAAGGGGTTAGACATTTCAAGGCCAGACAATAATAAATGGAAACTGATCAAAGAGTGATTCAAATTAGAAATAAGGAGAAATTTTCTGACAGCGAGAACAATCTACCAATGGAACAGCTTGCCTTCAGAAGCTTTATCACTGGAAGTTTCAAGAAGTGATTGGACTGTTGTTTGTCAGAAAAGGTGTAGGGTCTGCTGTTTGGGTTGGACTTAGATGACCTATGACTAGGTCCCTTCCAACTCTGTTAATCTATTAATGTAATTTTATGCTATGGTATCTTAACATCATTCAGTCATTGTAGTTATATGTTTATATTGGGGAAATAAGCGTCCAGGTCCCAAAACGAGACCCTTCTATTGAAACATATTTTTCCATATAATTTCTATATTATTGTGAGTCATTCCTATCTATATCCATGTTATCCATGTTGAAACCTATGATTGGCTGTGTTTGATTATCAGTTCTATCTTCCTGAATATTTCTGGACAGTGTATTTGTGCATTCTGGATGGAGGGGATGAGAATTATGTCATCTATGTAAGTCTTTTTTATGGTGTGTTTATTGATCCTTCAGTTTGTGAGCAACATAACAATGTTGTTCACACATAAAATTATAATTAATACTAAAATATTGTGTGTTATTATTGTGACTATGAGACTGGTGTTTCTAGATACCAAGTTTAGCAAGTGCATCATATCAGTATGGTCTCAAACTGTACTTCCTCCCTAAATTATTAAAACATATAAATAACTCCACTATTCCACCTTGTCATTTTAACTTTTCTCACATTTATTGTTCTGAAAAGAAAAAAGGTCAAACTTATCAAATCTGCATTTATGCTTCCCTGACATTTTTCTCCCACCAAATTTCTCTGAATTACAGAGAAAAGATAAATGTGGTTCATTTCAGTACGGATCCTTTTCATCTTGCATGACCACCTATGACATAATAATTTTCCCCTTTGAATTTCCTTTATATAAAACAAAACTTTTCAATACATTAAAAAGAAAGTTGAAAGAGTCTTTCAGGAAATGGAACATTCCACTAACATTGCTTGTTAGTGTAATTCTTCATATCTCTGGTCAAACATGAGTCACCCTGAATTTAGGGGAAGATGTTTATAGGTTTGGTGTAATGGTTCATGCACTATATTGGAAATTAGGAGACCATGAATTTTAGTCTCACTTTTAGCCCAAAGCCAGCTGGGTAACCTTGAGCTAGTCCTTTTCTCTCAGTCATCGTAAGCAGGCAATGGTAACCACTTCTGAAAAAAGTGGCCCCCCAAAATTACAAGAATTACATTTACCAGAAATCAACACTGATTTAAAGGTGCATTTTTAAGTATACATACACACATGTCTTGGTTTGCATAGCTTGTCTAGCTTACTATCTTCACATTATATTGTAGAATAAAAAATGAAATGAATGATCCCATACTTCCACAAAGCACCATATTGGTGAATATTGTTATATTAGAGTGTATCCAAACTGCATTTGACAAAAGAACGTAGATTTCAATTTCTGAATGTGATAACTAGATTACACTAAAACAAATTGATCACAACTTTCCAATCCTCTAAACACTTTGTCTGTATACAAAGTGATTTGTTGATGTTCAGTTATAATTATATTTCTACTAAATATTTACATCAAACAGTCTCAAGAGAGCCTGCCAAGTTTTAGAAACAGATGTACAAAATAGCCAAAGCTAAAGTAATCACTTTTAAAAAACCGTGCCTTAATTTTCTTACACTAAATATAGCTCCATCTTGGCTATTACATTGCATAATATGTTATTATCTACCAAAATTATAGCAAATTAGATTCTTGCTGGGAAATTTAACAATGAATTAAATTTGGGGCACTATAAAATTGTATTTCAGAAATGCTAATTTTGGAATAATTGATAAGTGTTTCTAAATACATGATTCAGTAAACAAAAACAAACACATACCATTATAAATCTTGAAGTTTGAATATAAATTTACACAGTGGTCAACTCATAAATAGGTTAAAGATTTAAAAAATCATTCTCTAAATTATTTGGCAAATAGCTCCAACATGTCAACGCCATTCATAAACTATATATAGACAGATTACAAAGATGATTTAAAACTACAAATTGTCAAATAAATTAGTGTTCTTGAAAATTGTTTATAAAAAGGAAGAGAGGAGTAACTAATAACATTTAAAATATTTTACTTGGCAGTTCCAAGAGAATCTACATTTTCTGGCTGCTGAAATGTTTGGGCTTTTAACTAAATGGAGAAAGATGCTTATGGTTCTTCCCAACGGGAACTTCTCTTCCAAACAAGAAATATTTAAATGAGTTAGAATTTCCGAAGCCAGCCTTTTTGTATAAAGAAAGTTCAGTCCTGTATGAATCATTGATGAAACCTTCAAGTCAGAACATTATGTGGAACTGGCGATGTTTCAGCAAATTAGAGCATCTGAAACAACATATTAGCTGTTCTGCTTTTGAAAAATATTGAGCTTATAGGAGACAGTTCAATAGTCAAGATGCCCTCTAGGGAACCTCTTTTTCATGCTGATTTGCCTCTAGAAAAGCTCTCAAGGATTTTCTGCCACCTTTCCCCATTAGTAAAAGAAAAAAATGACTGCATTTATTTATAGCATTTCACAGGTAAACAGCTTGTGTCAGTGTTGAGGTAGCTGTCAGCCACACTAACAGTGCTAATGGAGAAAAGATTGTAATATGACATTCTGAATTAATTTTAGACAAGCAGAAACAGCTCTTTATGTTTTCTTCATGTTTAAATTGCTTTTTGAACCCTGGTTCCACACAGAACACTGAGAACTAGTGGGATCACTGGATTAAGCTTTAATTAGGACCATAAAATTGAATCTGGGTGAAATAGGGTGGTCCCTCCTAACTGCCCTATGTGGTTTAGAATATTACATGTACACATATTTATGTCCTCTAAATTGTCATGAAAATTAATGAGATTTAAGAGGAATTGAAGTGACTCATCTGAGTATGTGCATGTAACTACTAATTAACCCAATTGGAAATTTTCAGCCTTAAAAGTTAATTGATTCCCTTCCTTTAGCATACCAATTTGAGTTCAGAACCTCCTTAAAGTTCAGAAATATTTTTGAGGAACTTTCCTTATTTTCCATGTCACTTGTGATTGTCATTAAAGTGATCTTCTGCCTCTAGCCTCTTGCTATATTGCTGTGCCCAATGTAGGTGCCTGTTTTCTTTAACCAGATCTTCATACCTTGGGAGATCCTGCTAGGAATATATACACCTGTAATACAATCCCAACATTCTCCATTTATTTTAGAAACACACTCCATACCACCAGCATAATGCAGAATGGACAGAATACAGAGCAGTGACGGTAAAGATTAAATATTCCACAAAATATGACCACAGTAATATTACAGCTGGTGGTATATCTCAATAAAAACATGGCTTAAAGCACTATCAAATAATAACTGAAAATTGGTTTTTGAAAAAAAATCCTAACAAAATAATTGATTTGTTCCAACATTCATTAGACAAGTTTCTGTTTTTCGGTCTAGAATTCTATTTGCTACTATTAAGTTTAGCTTTGTTTTAAGTCATTAAATGGAATTAATTGTTCACTGGGGCCACTGAAAGAATAGTAGATGCTTGGAACAAAGTTTGTTTGTTTGTTTGTTTGTTTGTTTATTCATTCATTCATTCATTCATTCATTCATTCATTCATTCATTCATTCATTTATTACATTTGTATGCCGCCCCTCTCCATAGACTCGTAGACTTCCAGCAGATGTGGTTGGTAAATCCACAATAACTGAATTTAAACAAGCCTGGGATAAACATATATCCATCCTAGATAAAATACAAGAAATAGTATAAGGGCAGGCTAGATGGAGCAGGTTTTTCTGCCCCCAATCTTCTATGTTTCTATGTTTCTAAGACCTTTTGCCTTTTGGAAAAGCACTTTTGGGATGGTTCACTTAACGACAGTGGCAGAAAAAGGTCATAAAATTGGGTCGGTCACATATATGACTCATTTCTTGAACATTATGATGTGTGTCAGTAATGGGCAGTCTCCTTTACAGTTGTAGGTCAAGAACTATCTTGTATGTCAATGTGGGTGCTCTATCATTGAAGGCTTTCAAAAAGAGACTGGACACCCATTTTTCTGAAATGATATATGATCTTCCGCTCAAGCAAGGGGTAGACTAGAAAACCTGTGAGGTCCCTTCCATCTCTATTTTTCCGTGTTCTATTTTCTAGTAATTTCTTTTGTCCAAGCACACTGAAAATTGTAGGGGCCTAAAAGGCTCTAACACAGTGGTTCTCAACCTTTCTAATGCCACGACCCCTTAATACAGTTCCTCATGTTGTGATGATCCCCAACCATAAGTCTAGCACCAATTCTCCCAGCAGAGCTTTAAGCTGATTGGCAGGAAGGTCAGAGGGACACCCCCATTGTAAACGCCTGATTGGTCAGATTGTAAAAATTTGTTCCAAGGCACCAGAACAGAAGCTTTACTTTCTGACATCATGGGAAATTTGTCTTTTCCCATGGTCTTAGGTGATCATTTTGAAACAGTTGTTTGACCCCCAAAGGGGTCCAGGCCCCAGGTTGATAACAATTGTTCTAATAGAATTACTGTTAACATTAACCTATAGCCATTAAATACCATTAAATAATATATGCTTTCATTTTTACTACTATATATTTTAGCTCTTATTTTTATTTATTTATTTATTTATTCATTCATTTATTTATTAATTCATTCCACCCACCCATCCATACAAGATTACACTGTCTTTTTTCTCCACTACCCTGAGACTATTCCTGCCTGCTTCCAAAGCAAATGTAATTTCCAACCTCCCTAGACTGCCTGTCCAATGATGAAGGATGCTGGGATTTGCAGATCAGCAGCATCTGATAGTGTATGGCAGATGGAATCTCCAGTCTCAGAGTAAGAGTTTCTACATTTAAGTTGGCTTCTCTTACCAATAGGAGCTGAGCTGACTTTATCCATGACTATATTCAATTACACTGGCGATATTCTATCACAAAATTCAACCCTCCTTCCCAGTGTTTTGCAGTGATGGGAATACTATTGGAATACTATAACAATACAATACTATTGGATTGCTGAGTTGTGGGTATTAATTGAGGTTATTGTTTTAATTTGTACTTGGCTTCTTTTTATTGTTAACTGTACTTTTTTATATTATTGTAAGCCACCCTGGGTCCTTTGGGATTGGGTGCATTGAAGTTGAATGAATGAACGAACGAACAAACAAACAAACAAACAAACAAACGAATGAATGAATAAACAAACAAATGAACAAACAAACAAACCATCAAACAAACAACACAAAAAACAAGTGGGTGGAGGCAGGGAGAGCTGAATCTGTGAAGCACTTCATAACCATCTAAATCAATTCACCACATTTGAATGGGGAGGTGTTCCAAATTTTTTTCAAAGAGGTGATTTGATGGGACTTTCACTGAATTAAATTAAATTAAACCTCTTTGAAATTCTGCAGCTGACATTAGAAAGGATCAGTGGATGGGTCAGGTCTATTTTCATATTTTTTGCAACTGCACATGCATAGCGCGCCCACACAGCATGGGAGTGAGCGAATGGGCAGCGAGGCAAATTGGAACCCACCCTTGCTTCAAATGCTTGAAGTGTCACCTAAAAGAAAGCCTTGACCTGATTCTACTTTCCATAATGATCTGAAGATGCAGCAAGGCAAATTCTGTTGTAATATTAGGAGAAATGTCTTAGTGGTCAGAGTAGTTCAACAGTCAAACTAATTATTGATATGGTAAGCTGCTCTTTAGTGAGAGAAGGCTGGGGAGACATCTGTCAAAGATGCTTTAATTGGGATTCCTATTCTGAGCAAGGGATTGGACCAAAGCTTCTAACTCTGTAAGTCTGTGGTTTTATAGGACATTCTTTTCTCAGAACTATGCTCCCTGTATTAACAAATTAGGTAGAGTGTGAGCCACAAAATTCTAGATGATACTAAATACATTATCTTTATTTTGCTATTGCATTCAATTAGTCCTTTGCAGAAAAAAATAATATGCTGATTTATTGTTATGCTAGTTATATCCTACTTTTCTACTTGGGAGATATTCCCTTATGGAAACAGATATACTCTGTTATTATACACATTTGCTCCTTTATATCACAGGATACATAATGCAGAGAATTAATCTTAGTATCATAAAAACATCATTAACAAGATCGAATGCTCTATAATCCTAGAACAATTAAGCAGAATGTTTTAAGAGGCTGTCTCTAATATGAAACAATAGAAGCCAAGGGGAAAATTCCAGCATCCCACTGGCTACTAGAAAGCCAAGGCAACAACATGATTGAGCATATGAGGGACCATTAAGGAAATAGCATTATGGTTGGTAGAGACAGACATGCTGTTCCAGCTATTCAGATTGGTGGCTGGATAAACCTTCTGAAGCAACAGATCCATAGCTCCACTTCCACTGAAGTGTTTCCTGGATATCTTGCAGGCGGGAAATCAAAAGAAACATTGTGTTGGGAGCTTGTTCTTATTTATTTAAAATAAAAAAAACTTAGAGAGACTTCCCCAGAATCTAAACCTTTCATACAGAAAAATATTAATTCTGAAGGAATTCTTCTATTAAAGGATAATAGTAGCAATCCCTCCCAAGAAAAAGCAACAACAGATAGGTACTGCCTCAGCAAGACAATGTGTGGGCCTTCTTTAAATTTTTTTACATTTGTCTAGAAGAAAGGGATATAATTTGTGTCTCATCATACTTTGCCTAGTTTTGCACAATGCAGCTTATTATGAAAAGGCAATTTCATCCAAAGCAGGTCAAGTTTAGATTAAAATTACTACTTCCTCACTGAGCTTTCGTGTTTGACATCACCCTTGACTCAGTTAAATGGGGTATGTGAAAAAAAAATTAATATCTTTGACTGGAGCTGTCTAGGAGACCACCCAGTCAAAGGGAATTTTTGTATATTTTGATGTCAGTGAACTACAGTGCATTCTAATTATAGAACCTAATTACTATAGCTTCTCCTCTTTTGATTCCAAATATCAAAATAGAGATAGCAAATATCTTTCATATTCTACATCTTATCAGGATGTAGGCCAGTCTAGGTGAGAGGGGTAGGATTAAACTCAAATAAATAAATAAATAAATAAATCTGAGCAAACTCTTCAAAGGAGAGATTCACTTTTTGCATGACCACCTCTCTTTTGAATCAATAAAGTAATAACATCTTTTCCCAGGCTCACCCAGCTGTTTCAGAAGCTACTCACAGCTGTCTTGGCATTCCTGTGCCTACATGATCATTTTGCCCCTCTTTTTTTCTCAATGAATGAAAGGGTCTCTGAAAGAAAGGGGCTGTGCATACACTCCAATGCACAGAAAACTGGAAACACAACGAAGCAGCTACATGAGCCCTGAAAAAAGTCAGCTGTTTTCTTGATTCATTGTCCTTTTTACATATTTCTGCACACTAGGAAAGCCTTTGCACAATCAGAGGGTAAACATTATTTCATTTACTCTTCATTCAGCACTTAGATATGAAAAGTCCTATAACATTACCATAGATACATCATGAAGATACTGCATGCATTAATACAACTGATTTTTTATATTTTGCAGGGTATATTTGAAATACTGGCATTAAACATACATTTTAAAACTAATATGATATTCTGTACAGAATTGTTTGTTAACAGGGTTTAAATATATGTTTTATTAGTATTCATAAGAAAAATATTCATAATGTCATATATATATATCATGCTAAATAAACATGTATTTTCTTCTAACTTCATGGCCAGGGAGTAATATTAAATATTTCCTGTCTCCACCTTGCAATACAATAAATCCATTTATGTTATTAAATTTATATGCCACCCATACTGCTGTACAAAGCAACGTTGGTAATCCATTTCAGACATGTAGATAAGAAAATATATCCAGACCAGGGCTCCATGCTGCTCTTTGATCCCTCTGCTATGGCTCCCTGTCGGGTGATCTCATCCCTGACTGCCCCTGCCACTCACCCTCTCCTCCCAGTCATTCATTGCCTAGCTTAAGAAGGTAAGGGCAATGGCAGGGGATAGAGAAATGACTGGGGCTGATTCTCCAATGCCTCGTTCATCTGGAGCTTCTTCTAGCCCTTGTTGTGGTGCCTCGGTTGCTTGGGAAGATATACAACCTGCTCTCTGCCCTGAGACACTGGTTTGATCCAACCATGACTGAAGCTGGCTTCACTATCACAAGGCTGGTAGGGTGGGAATGGGATCCATGAGGAGGAAACAACAAAAAGGGGAACAGGCCCATAGTACCCAGCTGTACATTTAAAATGTACACAGGGAACTTTTGCTGCCTGGAGGGTGGTTTTCAATTAAAGCCATGTGTTTGTGTTTATATACAGTAATACCTCATGATACGAACTTAATTGGTGCAAGGAGGAGGTTCGTAAGACGAAAGGTTCGTAAGACGAAACATTTGTTTCCCATAGGAAACAATGTAAAGTCAATTAATCCGTGCAACCAACCCCCCCCCCCCCGCAAAAAAACGGCTTTCGGCAACTGCTGGGAAGCCGCGCGGCTGTTTTAAAAGGTGACAGCCGGCCTGGGGGGCTTCCCAGCACCCCCCCGAACCTGGGTTTGGGGTTCGGGTGGCTGTTGGCAAGCCCCCCAGGCCGGCTGCGACCTTTAAAAACAGCTGCGCCGCTTCGCAGCTGTCTCCCGAAGCCGAACGCGGAAGTTCGGCTTTAGCGTTCGGCTTCAGGAGACAGCTGCGACACGGCGTGGGTGTTTTAAAAGGTCGCAGCCGGCCTGGGGGGCTTGCCAGCAACCTCCCGAACCGAACCCGGGGTTCAGCAAAATTTTGCCTCTTCTTACGAACTTTGTTCGAGTTACGAACCGGCGTTCGGGAGGCTTCTGGGAAGCCCCGCCGCCCGGCTGTCTCCGAATGCCGGTTCGTAACTCGAAAAAAGTTCGTAAGAAGAGGCAAAATTTTGCTGAACCCCGGGTTCGTATCACGAGTTGTTCGTAAGACAAGGGGTTCGTATCTTGAGGTACCACTGTATCTCTGTATCTCTTTCTGTCTCTGTGTCTTCTCTTTCAGTGAGAGAGACCCTCCTCCTCCACCCTCCTTCTTCTCTCACAATCCCCTGATGGACTGTGGTGGGGTTATAAACAGGGTGACCCTCCTCAAGTAATGCCCACTCACCCTGTGTTCACTTTTTCTGCATTTTTCAAGTTTCAAGTTTTATTGGATTTATATGCCGCCCCTCTCCGAAAACTCGAAATTTTTTTTGCTGAGCCTGACCGCTCACTTGAGGAGAGTCTTCCCACTTGTACTCACCCTCCCAGCCTCACCACAGCTGGCAAGGGGGTCATGAAAGGAGAAGGAGTGGGAAGATGATGATGATGAGGAGGAGGAGGAGGAGGAGGGTCACTGGAGCCTTAGTGCAGGAGTGAAGCGGCTTGGTAAATACCTTTGTGCAACATTTGTGCTCAAGGCAGTCTTTGCCTCTTGACACTTGGGGATGCAGCTTGTGCCCACCATGCTCAGCCAAAGAGCTGCTAGGGAAGGAGAGGAAATGGCAGGGTGATGGCCGAAGCCTTTGGGCAGGAGCAAAGCGGCCCTTTATTTGCCTTTGACCACATTTGGCTCAAGGCAGCCCTCACCTCCCATCGCTTTGGGCTAGGAGCTGTCAGCTGCCTCCTATTGCTAGAGGTGAGTAGGACAAGGTCACATTGTGGCTCCACATCAGAATGGGCTCCGGGAGGAGAAGGGGAAGTGTGAGGCATGCTAAAGTTCACTATGCGGCGCAAGACACAGTGAGAGTGCCTCATGGCCTGCTCGACATCTCAGATCAGAATCAGAGGGGGAGAGGGAGGGGGAGATACATACAGAGAGAGAGAGGGAAAGATATAGACAGAAAGAGATACAGAGAGAGGGAGATAGAGAGGGGGAGTGGAGGAGAGAGAGACACACACAGAGGGACACAGAGAGATACAGACAGAGAGAGGAGGGGGAGAAAAGGAGGGTGTTTTTTGACAACCTGCCCTAATGACCAGCTGGGTAGGCATGGCTAGGGGGCTGATGTGACTGAGTGGGAGGGAGGGAGTGACTTTGAGTTGGCCATGCCCACCCAGGTTTTGTGGCTCCTGAAGTTTTCTTCCCTGTGGGAAATTGGTCCAAATGGCTCTTTGAGTGTTTAAGGTTGCAGACCCCTGACCCAGACAATATAGCCAGGTAAAGTGTTTCGCTACTTCTTTTGTATCTAAAACCTGCAGACTTTTTCAGAATAAAAACAGCTTCTGCTGAACCTCATTCAGAAACTCTTTCAAGATCAAAACTATCAAAGTTAAGGGACTTGAAAAGACCCCATGTATAATTCAGAAAACATTTGATCCCAACTTATGTTTAGTTTGTATTCCAGTTGAAAACCTAATTTATAGAAGGTTTCTAGTCGACTTTCAGTTTTCTTTCTTGTAATTTCTGTTTTGGAATAATGTTATCATCAAAAGTAGGTTATAAATCATACACAAACAACACCTTTTCATACTGTCACATACCTCATTTCTCTTTTAACAAATTTGCTGGCCAGAACTTTGCACGCATAAAACCAGAGAAGTCTTTGCCACTCTAAATCCATGAACCTTTTAGAACTGTTACTAAGCATCCAGCTGTCAGCATGACAATAAATCTAGAAAAAATATAGTCACAAACCCATGGCACTTGAATAGCTTCTGCCATACCCCTAGGGTTAAACTAGTATTAGTCCACAAGTGTGCCATAGATTAGGGGGAAATGCTCTCTGAAGAATAAAATTGAATTCTTACTTTCATTTCAATACTTTTGGGAAGGTTTTGACATCTCAATTTGCCCTATAAATCCAAGTGTCACAACCTAATTATATAGCCTTATCAGTGCTTTAATACAAGAATATCCATCATAACGGCTGCTCCAACTCTCTGGAACCAGCTACCTCCTGAGATCAGGACTACATCCACCCTACTGGCCTTCCAGAAAAATGTAAAGACCTGGCTTTTCCAGCAGGCCTCAGGCCATTGATCTGATGGTGTACCATTGGGATACGGCCATAAATGGCATTCATGGTTTTTAAATGTTGCTTTTAAATTTTTTAGAGGTTTTAATATTACACTGTATGTTTTATTTTTTGGTTGTGAGTCCTCATGGAGTTGGGCGGCATGCAAAATGGATGGATAGATGAATAAAATTTCCATCCTTCTGAGGGTATTAAAATGAGGACCCACATTGTTGAGGGCAAACCACCCAGAGAATGGTGTAAAGCACTATGGAGTGGTGAATAGGTCTAAGTATTATTGATATTACTGTAACATAAAATAAAGTTGCTTGCTTGCTTGCTTGCTTGCTTGCTTGCTTGCTTGCTTGCTTGCTTGCTTGCTTGCTTGCTTGCTTGCTTGCTTGCTTGCTTGCTTGCTTGCTTGCTTGCTTCCTTCCTTCCTTCCTTCCTTCCTTCCTTCCTTCCTTCCTTCCTTCATTCATTCATTCATTTGTCAAACATTTACAGGATAGTAGTTATTTGTATAAACATAACAGAAGCAAAAAAAAAGTATGAATAAATGAGGACATGAGGAGAGTAGGACAGGGATGGTAGGCACAGGGGTGTGCTTATGCATGTCTCTTACACACTTCTTAGAAATGGGAAGAGGTTGACTGTAGATAGTCTAAAGTTAAAGTTTTGGGGGTTTGAGGAAGAAACAACAGAGTCAGGTAGTGCATTCCATACATTTATCACCCTGTTGCTGAAGTTGTCTTTTTTGCAGTCGAGTTTGGAGTTTGAATCTATTACATGCTTATGTTTTGTTGCGATTGAAGCTAAAATAATCATTGACAGAAAGGACATTTTGGGATATGATTTTATGAACTACATTTAGATCAGATCGGGGGTGATGTAGTTGTACATTGTATAATCCTAATATTTAAAGTCTGGTGGAGTAAGGTGTTTTATTGCAAGCAGGGGAGTGGAGAACTCTTCTTGTGAAATATTTCTGGACTCTCTCGATTGTATTAATTTGTGATAAGCAGTGTTCCAGACAGGTGAGCTATATTCCAGAATTGGTGTAACAAATTTAGTTTTCACCAGCACCATTCAGTTTATCTCCCATAAAACCACAGACATTCCGTAAACTTTGATGAAGATGTTACGTAGCCTGGTAATGAAACGTTTGGAAACCAACCCACAAGTTTGAGAAACAAACCTCCACCCTGTCTTCCAAAAGATCCCTGAATTCAAAAGCAGGCTCTATCCTCTAGCAATTATGATAAAGGAATTGACAGATTGTAACATACAGTATTCAGTGATGATCAAGCAAAGATGGAAGGAGTATTCTGAAATTCTGTAGAGGAGAGATGTCAATATATACGACACCTTAGAGAATATTCCCTACTTACAAGAATCTCTAAACTAGAAGATGAATTTAGATCAGCATCCTGATAATTGTCAAGGCTGCAGAAAAATGGTAAGCAACAGAAGAAAAATCAGTAAAAGTTCTAGTCAAGCTAAACCTGCACAGCTGAGGAGGAACACAATGGCCAAATGTTCAAAAAAGGTCGATACACATTCTAATACCAAGAAGAAGAAACTTAACATAGCGTGCATAATATCACGTTAGCAAAATAATGTTTAATATCATCCAAAATGGATGGGAGGGGAGATGCTAGATGTTGGAGCTTCTAAAAAGGCCTATGAACACAATAAAAGTGTTATTCCAATTATCAGATCTGGGCACAGATCCATTCCATAAGCAAACCACATAATTACCTTAACATTTCTCCAGTTGAATCGTGCACATCTCCAGACATATTAATACTTTCATAGCATTTATGATTTTTTTTATTCAAGAGGAGACACAAACATTTATAGTATTTGTATTTATATTAATTCCACCCTTCAAGATATTATTACCATTCTTACAGAAATCTCTGCTCCTTTCAGCACTCCTTCAGATTAATTTTGCTGAAATAATTTCATGCCTTTTATTTTTTATTCCATTAACTCGACTGGAAGCTTCCTCTTTAGTCTGTTTCACTGACTACCAAAACATTTTTTAAAATTTCTACTAAAAGCAGATTTATTTATCTGCCTTCCATAATATCTTTCAGCCACCTTAATTTATGCAACATTGTGTTACATTTTTTTTTCATCCACAGCCTCTTTCACTTCATCATACCACTAAGCATGTTATTTCATATTTTTATTAGCATAGTTCTCCACACCTTCTTTTCCTGCAATTGTTCTTCCATACTAGTTTGTTCCCCCGTTTTTCTTTCATGTCCATTTTTTCACAAGATCCACTTGTGAAAAAAATCTTGGCACTACCAAAATGGCCCATTCCTTATTCAGAACCTCTTGTCATCTTGTATCTTTCATGTATTTTGCCTTTCATCATAAACAATAATGTAAAATTAATTTCAGCCGGTATATCACAAGCAGAGACAAAATCCAGTTTTACCCTGAACTTGCTCCCATTGTTTTATGCAATATAGAAACTTTAGTACAAAGCTTATCTTGCAAGGATATATACTCTTTCCTGTGTCCCACCTACTGGAAGATATCTATTATTAACACACACTCCATTTCCATAATCTTTATCGGATATCACCAAACCCACACACTTTTAAATATATGAGAATTTACTGGTATAAGAGTTAAATCTTTATTACTATCCATAGATTACACCTATACATTACTTGCCAAATTATGTGCGTGAATTAGCAAATGGCATTGTTTTCAGCACTATGTCAGAAGACCTACTAAGAGCTGAAATCCATGGACCATTGATTTATAGATCTTGACCCAAGTTCATACTTCTATTGAGCTGTGGAATATCTTCTATATCCACCTTCAAATTAGATTTCTACTGACATAAATAATAAACACAAAGGTCTCTTTTAAACATTTTGCTTCCCTCAAAAGGGGAGAAAAGGTTAATCCAATATCCATATAAATGAATGGTCTGTGGAATATGTTGCCTGCACCATCTATTATTTGCATGTTGGAGGGTTCAAGATAGCCCACTTCTCTGTCATTAAAGAATAGCACTTTGTGCTGGTACTTTAAACCCGGATAAACAACAGTCAGTGTTTCTATGTTAAGTTAAGTGTGTCCTTGCTTCACATATAATTTGAGAATTATGTAAAACCTATGTTTAATATTGTCCATGAAAAACATGTTAAAATTATTAGTGTAAATTTTGTGCTTGCTTAGCTTTCTACCATCAATTTCTGAAGAAATAATATTCTACTGCCATGTTTCATAGAGCATTGCTCATCATCCTTTAAGATTACTTTTCTTACTATATTTCACTGTCTGTTTAAAAATACAGCCCTTACATACTGAGGGTCACCCTTCATAGAACAGTGATTTATTGAACAGACAACTTCAGTTAAGCATTTTTTATGAGCTTCTATGTGTAGTAGGATATAGCAGCAAGGACATTTACTTGTTCATTGGAAATCTAAGCATAGTTCAGATGAATTCTTCATTCCTTAGACAATATTTTAATATTGGCTTAGAGCAACAATAACTTTGCTTACTAAATAAAAAAAACATGTTTGTGACAATCATGAACTATTCACTACAAAGAAACGGAGGTAAATCTTGTCAAAAGCAGTGTAAAAGCTTTGCAATGTTGATGTCAATGTTTGTAGCATGTTTGCTATTAATTTTTAGCAATAGAACAATTGCGAAGTTAACTTTAGAGACAGGCTTTACTATTCTTGCAACAGCTTGGCTGGGATTAGCAGTATTGAAAGCCCATATGTAGATAGGTTTCTACCTGTGGATAGTAATGTTGGCAAAACATTGAAGAAACACACTGAGAATGTATAGAACTGGGCTGCAAAAAGTCAGGCAATTCCTAGATGGCAGCAAAGAAGTAAAAAAAAACTTTAACACTTCTCAACCACTGAGTGATTATCCATATTTTGCAGCCTAGATCTGGTAGCATTAGAATGCATGGCTGTACGCAATATTAAATTAAATAGAGTTGTTAACATAATGGCTTGGTTTGCTGTGGATGATAGTGATAGAAAACATAGAAATATAAACAATGATACATATATACTCACATACATATATACATATGTAAATATAGTTTGCGATTTAGGACAATAGTGGATGACCCAAAATCAGAATATTATTTATATCTGCTATAAATAATAAGGAGGAAAATGTCCAGGTCTGAACTTTACTTTCTTAAAATCCTGTTCTTGATGTTCCTGGAATTGAGGTTAGAGAATCAAGGGCGTATTATTAAAGAATCTACTTGGAGGTCACCAATCATGAGTAGGAGTTCTCTTTGTCCAAGTGCAGTTTCAGCTAGAAGTAATTTCAGTAATATTAAACTTCTGACCTGTTCATCTCTATGTAAGATTGAATCTGAATGCTTCAGATTTCATTCCATAATTTTCAACTAAGTTTCTTTTGAAATATTTACAAAAGTTAGCAACTATAAGCATAAAGATTTTAGCACTCTATATTGGAAATTTTATAGAATCAGAGTTTATTTTATAATGACTTTATGGGATATTATAAGGAGTACATAGCATTATAGAAGAGGAAAAGGGCTTTTATGCAGATAATATCAGTGATGGAGAAATGAAGATTAGGAAGTCCATCTAAAAAAATTACAACAAAAAAGGTATTTAGTTTAATAGTTGTTTGTTTTAGTCTAATATTGCTGAAGTGTAATGAGACTGAATCTTTGTATGAGATGGTTTGTCAATTCCTTAAAAGAGGAGTGAAGTTTCATCCAGAGTGGTCAATTCCCTCTGATTTAAGTTTATTCATAGGTTGCATGGCTAGTATATTGGAGGCTAGTATATTGCAGGTAAATTCTAACTGTCTCCAGCAAAACTTTATCCAACATTTCCATCTCCTTAATCAAACATCTCAACAATTACCCATCCTAATACCAATCACTGAGGATCACATGCTCCACAGCAAATTTACAGTTTAGGATTAGGTGATATAAATGCTTTGGGGTGAGATGAGGAAACACTGGCAATATGGAGAAAGGAGAAACAGCATTGGAAAGTATGATTCTAAAATCCTCAGCATGGTAGACTGAGGAATGAAATCCGGCTATGCTACAATGAAGTCTAATTATGTCTCAATGCTTTTACTTTTTTTATCAGTTTAGTTTATAATTCACAGAAATTCATAAATTTGAAATATAGTTTATGCTATCAGTTTTGAAACCTAAAGTCAATCCCAGTGAACTATATCGTATTTTTTTTTTTAGAAAATTAGGCTATTAATTTGCAGAAATCTCCTGATGTAGGCAATGTGTTTTAAGCTATTTGCATTAAAATATTAAGATACTAATTATGATCAGTTAATTAATGGGAACAGTTTATGGCCAATGACAAATCTTAATTTTAATTTAATCATAGGGTGGCTTTTGCAATTATGATTCTCAGTTATATTATTCTGAATGAATAACTTTTACACTTCAGTTAAAAAGAAATGGTTCTTGCTACAAATGAGTCATTGTGTAAAATAGTTCTTTGGTATTTTTTAAAATGTGAAATACTTACTCATGGGGGTGTTAATAAGAAGTTCTTTTTTTCAACCTGCAGATCTCATTTTCCAGGCTAAATGCATTCAAGATTTTACCAGTTTCTATATGAGTATTCTGTTTAGATAATTATTTTTATTATAGACAGTAAGTTGGGTATAAGCTTCACTGAATTCAGTTTCTGTTTCTGGCAAAATTGCATAGCATCTAGAACAGACTTATGTTCTCCAAATGTGTAAGATGACATATGGGTGATGGCTGGGAAACATGGGGATTATTTCAACACATCTAAAGGTCATCAGAGTGTTACAAAGGCTGACTTAAAAGTCACATTATACATGTCTCTTAACCACACTACATGAATTCTACCAAAGCCACTGAATTTCTCCATATTATCGTTCCTTCTTGAATAAAATCTCTTTCATGATAGAGGAAAAAGAAGTTATATGTGGTCAATTTATTTTTTACAATTAACTCAACACAAAAGTTTATTGATAGTGTACTGTTTGACATGTTAAGATTTACAATAACTTTATTGCAGTCATTAACCAGCACATTAACTTCTTGCAGTGCCATTACTCCCCAACAAACCCCTAAGAGCTACATACCGGGAGATGAAGAGGCATTTAAGCACTCTGAACTGGGAGGGGGAAATTATTATTATTTTTGACTCAGCCTTCCATCCCTCCCAGGTGGGTAAAATGAGGACCCAGATTGTTGGGGGCAATATACTGATTCTGTAAACTGCTTAGAGAGGGCTGTAAAAGCATTATGAAGTGGTATATAAGTTTAAACGTATAAATGCTATTTATTTTACATACTCATTTACATACCATTTCAGGATAAGCATCGCTATGTAGAATGCAGAAAAATAAAAGTATAATGGTTTTTTTAAAAAAAAAATATTCTATTTGAAAATGTCACAGCAAATCACAAACTTGTTTCCAAACGATTGTTCTGAGTTAACATTACAAGAACTAGAACTAGGAAAGGCTCACTTGATCTGGGATAAACGAGAGCAGAGATTTAGAAATCGACCCTAGAAATCCTCCTTAACGTAAAAGAGGATAACTCCCACTTTTGTTATTTTTCACTCCCGCTCCTTCTCCCCAAACTTTCCTCAGAGACAGAGTAGTAGGTAACCCTATTCAAACCTGGAAGAAGCGGACTTTATCGAGGTTGCCAACTATTTCTCTCACCTCTGGTGGCCATCTGGAAAAAGAGGCGGGGCCGGGATGCCCTGATGGCCACTGATAAGCTTCCTTCCCTGCCCAAGAACGACGCCTTCTTTTCGGGCATCAACCGAACTCTCAGCCTGCCTTCCCCGGAGCG
Organism: Erythrolamprus reginae; assembly: GCF_031021105.1. NCBI lineage: Eukaryota > Metazoa > Chordata > Lepidosauria > Squamata > Dipsadidae > Erythrolamprus > Erythrolamprus reginae. The sequence goes on from NC_091950.1 coordinate 355,876,327, forward strand.
GATCCACCAGCTGAATTCCTCGGTGAGGGTAAACTCGATCCGGCCGTTCGTCGCCACGGCGCCATCCTCGGAACGCCCCGCGCAGTCGTCCCTCAGGTTGGCTTCGCCCACTTCCAGCACCAGCTGCTTAGCGCGGCGCAGCTTGCGCACGGCCCCGGCTTTCAGCACCTTGGACTGGGCTCTGGAGCGGCCGGCGGGCTCGGCGGCTCCGCTCCTCGGCGGCCAGGAGCTGGCAGCGCGCAAAAGCGGCGGGCAGTCCAGCACCAGACTGCAGCGCGCCTCGAAGGCGCCCAGGGTTTCGCCTCCGCCCCGGTCGCCCAGCACCAGCTCCCTCAGGTAGGTCCGGAAGAGCGACGGCACGATGAAATCCATGGCTAAGGTTTTCCGCTGCTGCCGGGAGAAACTCGGGGCATCTCGGGGCAGCTGCTGACCCCCTGCACGGGATCCCGACTGGGGATTGCCCGCATCCAGAGTCCAAGCTTGCGCGGCCAAGATGATGAGGAGAGGCGCCAGAAGGAAAGGCGGGAAACCAGCGCCTTTCATTATTATCAGGCCGGCTAGGCGGGAGGGACGGCCAAAATAAAATAAATAAAAATATATCCGCCCGCCTTAGCCTGTCCCAATGACACCCCCACCTCCTCCCGAGTTCAGTCCTCGCTTTAAGCCGAGAAGAGCCACTCCGGGACCCCCTTCGCAAGCCACGCGTCTAAAGGTCCCCCGTTCCTATCGCCGAGGCGCGCTCTGCCTCGGAATGGAGCGGACTCGCGCTTCAGCCTCTTTCAGCGGACCGAAGAACTCCTGCCGGCCAGTTGCTCGGGGGAAAAAAGGGGCAGTCGGCCTTATTTTTTTCCCCTCACGTCGGAAATAACCTTTGGGCTGAGTCCACGGGGGGGGGGGTGGAGACTTAAAGCTTTTCCTCTAGGTTCGCCCAGAAATGAGAGTTTTGTAGAGAAGAGGGGGTGGGGGGGTGTTTAATCCTTTAATGTCCGGCGTCTTCTGGTTTTCCGAGGCGAGTCGGGTCAGGAAGCCGCGGGCTGCCCCCTCCCCCTTTTCGCCTTTTGCTCTGTGCCCGGCTCCGTTATCCTGTCCTAAAGCGAGACGGGAGCTCTCGGGAGCTTCTCCTAAGCGGGCCTGAAGCGAAGGCAGCCCCCTCGCCCCCCCCAAAGAGAGGGTGGTCTGAGGCGCCCTTGTTTTAAGCGGGAACAAAACTCCGGCTATCCGGGGTGACTTCTTTTAAGCCGCGTTGCTTCTTTCCTTCCTCCTGCGGCTGGGCTTTCTCTTCCGCTTGGAGCAGGTGACGGAGAAGCTCCTTTTAGGCGAACCCACAAACCATATAAGCTTGAGGAGCCTCGGCCGGCCACCCGCGATTCTTTCTCCAACACCTCCGCTACCCCGTGCGCCTCTTCTTCTGGCCGCCCGTCAGGCTGGACGAATTCAGCCTGGCTTCTTCTCCCTCGGCTGCCGCCGCCGCCGCTGCGCGAAGATTTTTTTTGACAGGCTCCAACTACCCGCCACAAGCCCGAGCAATACCCGGCGAGTGCTGACATCACGCGCGAGCGCGGCTCCCGGCAGCCAATGGCCGCCTCGGAAGAATTCATTATGCAAATGAGCAAAAAAAAAAAAAAAGGATCGATAGGGAAGGCTTGGAGCTGGAGAAGAGCCGGCCATTGAGAAAAATATATATATACAGTATACGGTATATACTCATCTCTTCAGTTTTACTGGTGGCGGCAACCGGCTCGCCTGTTTGGAGATGAATGAAATATCCCTTTTTTGCCCTTCTTGTACTTTCCTTAATTTTCTGCACGTAAAAATATTAGACGGCTTCAAGAAAAGCCGGTAGGAAAATACCATAAAACGCGCTTTAGGCATTTTCGTTTCACCACCTTCGGCTGCCCGAACTGTAAAATGTTATAAATCACCGAGCAGGAGAAATAAAGGTGATTCGTACTGAATATAGGAGAGAGGTAAGGAAGACTATTATAGCAGCAGAGGATAAATGGCTATCAAAGCACAAGGCACACCGAGTATGCTTGCTCACTGTTGTTAACTGGCAGTGGAAGTGGAATTCTCCAGCTGAAAGGCTTTATCTGAAGGCATACAGCTGCCCTACCTGCCTGGGAGGAGCTGTGACAGCTTTGGCCTTTCTTCTTTTCCTTTTTTCCTTCTTATACAGCTCTAAGCCCTTGCACAAGCCTCCTTCCCTCTCATTTGGAATCTCTCTTGACAATTAAACCAGCCGAGAAGAATCAGAAAGAAGGGAAGTGCTTTAACTCTTCCCCAGCAACTAGTCAATTGCAGTTATATTGGAAAAGAGTCCTTTGGGAGTAGGTGGCTATAAGTCTGAATGAATGAATGAATGAATGAATGAATGAATGAATGAATGAATGAATGAATGAATGAATGAATGAATGAATGAATATCTCTGGGACTGCATTCTGCCGCACGAATCCCAGTGACCAGTTAGGTCCCACAGAGTTGGCCGGTTAGGTCCCACAATGTCGTCTGGCGGGACCCAGGGGAAGAGCCTTCTCTGTGGCGGCCTCGACCCTCTGGAATCAACTCCCCCCGGAGATTAGGACTGACCCCACCCTCCTTGCCTTTCGCAAACTCCTCAAAACCCACCTCTGTCATCAGGCATGGGGAAATTGATTCCCCTGGGCTGTTTCCGCTTTATGTATGGTCTGTATGAGATGTATGATTGTTTTTATATTAAGGGTTTTAAATTGTTTTAAGTATTGGATTTGTACTGTTTTCTTGATGTGAGCAGCTCCGAGTCCTTGGAGAGGGGCGGCATACAAATCTAATTAATAATAATAATAGTAATAGTAGTAGTAGTAGTAGTAGTAGTAGTAGTAGTAGTAATAATAATAATAATAATAATAATAATAATAATAATAAGAATGAATGAATGAATGAATGAATGAAATTGTGGTAAATTACATCAGCAATAGCCCTTAGGAAAACATTTTTTTCCAATCCATCTGCTTTCTCCATTGACTGATTATGTGGGATCAAGTCAACTCTTAATCGAACCAAATAGGTCATATTTTTTCCTTGCCAACCTGTCCTTAACCTGAACCTTTAGCCTTGCCAATAGTTCACTATTACTACTGTAACTTTAAGCATTTAGACTTATATACCACTTCATAGTGCTTTTAAAGCCCTCTCTAAGCGGTTTACAGAATCAGCATATTTCCTCCAACAATCTGGGTCCTCATTTTACCCACAAAGGAAGGATGGAAGGCTGAGTCATCCTTGAGCTGGTGGTGAGATTTGAACTGCTGAATTACAGCTAGCAGGTAGCTGAAGTAACCTGCAGTGTTGCACTCTAACCACTGTGCCATCCCTGACCCTGCAGGTCATACTTTACTGCAGGTCATCCTCTAATCCTGAAAGCAGTTGGTCGTTGCAAGATAAATTCCTTCCTCTATATTTTTTCTTGGAGAAGCTGCCACTTAGCAATGCTGAGAAAGAAAGGGTAACTTTAAGATATCTTTACTAGATAAATAACATAGTAAATTTGGACAGAAGAATAAAGGTTTTAAATTGCTTTTGGGTAGCTTTAAATCTGAAATAAATATTACAAGTATTTGAAACTTAATTACCTGAGCTGGAAAATAATTTTCATCACCAAGTAGTAGTGGCTCCCCCCACCCAATCATTTAAAAATTATTTCTTGATATTCCACATCTGGAATTAGTAGTTTTTCCAAGGGGAAAATGGCCTCTTTCATTATGATTTGTGGCCTGTTGCTGAAATCAGCCTAACCTATCAAATGGGTAATTTGTTTGTTTGTTTGTTTGTTTGTTTGTCTGTTTGTTTGTCTGTCCGTCCGTCCGTCCGTCCATCCATCCATCCACCCATCCATTCGTACATTCATTCATTCATTCATTCAATTTTTATGCCACCCTTCTGCTTAGACTCAGGGCAACTTACAAAATGTTAGCAAAAGCACATTTTAACAGAGCCAGCATATTGCTCCCACAATCCGGGTCCTCATTTTACCCACCTTGGAAGGATGGAAGGCTGAGCCGGTGATGACATGTGAACCGCTGACCTGCAGAGCTACAGTCAGCTTCAGTGGCCTACAGTACAGCACTCTACCTGTTGCACCACCCCGGCTCTGTTATTACATTGTAATACCAATGTATAAATCATAGCATCATTATTAAATTTTGCACTTATATGGAATAATTTTGTCCGTCAATCGACTTGAATGCTGAAGTGTAATTTGCCTCTGTCTTTGGTAAAAGTTTTCATGAAAGGTCACTAACAAGCAATCCCCACTACACACACACACACACACACACACACACACATGATTTCTGTATTAACATGTATTTTTCCTGCACAATAAATAATACAATGATATATCTTACTTTCCCAGTGTAGAAGGCACAATGCAAACTGATACTTCGATTTTATTTCCATTCCAACCAAGCTATGGTAAAGGGACTTAAGACTTCAGCTGAAATATTTGGTAAATTCCACTCAATTTCCAGCATTCCATTTTTTACCATTTAGTTTATTCTTAAAGGGGACCCTTCAAGACTACTAAGTAAAATATGCTTTCTGATCTAGAAAACCCTTGCCTTACAAAATAAGAACTGGCTATGGTAAGGACTTAATTGTCAATTGGAAGCACTGTGCACATACCTGTGGTTGATTTTTTATTTTTTTCCCAGATACCTGTTACTCATTTTGTTTGTTTAATTCAATTTCTGCTGCTTTTATTGGTTTGCTTCTGGGTTTCATGCAGTGACTTTAATTTGTATTGTTTTGAGTTCACGTTGTAAACAACACTGAGATGTTAAATGAAAAACCAAGAACTGTTCAAGTGAAAAAACGCATAAAGGGAGTCTCAGTTTTAGGTTTGGATAGATATAATGAATATTATTATGAACAATATCAGAAATTAAGTAACTATTTTCACACCCCATATGCCAGGATAACTGAGGCAGCTTCCCCTTCTCAGAAGACCCTGGCCCCTTACAGCTGAGTGACAAACCAAACTATGCTAGGAACAGGGACAGGAATTTAAGTTGTTTGGTTGATATGTACATGATTTTTAAAAAGTGTTTTTAATAGGAAAGTGAACACAAGAACAAGGGGACACAATCTGAAGTTAGTTGGGGGAAAGATCAAAAGCAACATGAGAAAATATTATTTTACTGAAAGAGTAGTAGATCCTTGGAAAAAACTTCCAGCAGACGTGGTTGGTAAATCCACAGTAACTGAATTTAAACATGTCTGGGATACACATATATCCATCCTAAGATAAAATACAGGAAATAGTATAAGGGCAGACTAGATGGACCATGAGGTCTTTTTCTGCCGTCAGTCTTCTATGTTTCTATGTTTCTATATCCCCAATCCCTGGTCTGCAGCCTGCCTGGAACCAGGCTGTACAAGTGAGCAAAGCACCCTCCCCCAACGGGATCCAGACAGCATGCAAAACTACAGAAACACAAGCAGATCTGGAGAAAATCTGCCCTCCACGGAACCACTTCCTGATGCCCAAAAGATAGAGGCAGCTGATATATTACCTAGTTGTTCCCAGTCTTTAGATGCTTCTATTCAAAGAGTAACAAATATTTATTTAATAAATGTATATGGCTGCCCATCTCATACCCATGGCTAACAACCATAAACAAAATAAAATAGGAATAAAACAAATATTTTTGGGAGAAGGGGAACAATATCAATGACATAGAATACCTGCCAGGCACATTAATATCTTATATACAAATCAGCCATAAGGCAGGCTCTCCAATTTTTCCAGGGCCTCTGGACAGAAAACAAAGCCAGGTTTTCAAATGTTTGGTGAAAGCCCAGCAGGGGCAATATAAATTTAATCTCAGGAGGAATGCTAATAATATATAATTAATAATAATTAATAATAATAATAATAATAATAATAATAATAACAACAACAACAACAACAACAACAACAACAACAACAACAGAGTTGGAAGGGACCCTGGAGGTGTTCTAGTCCAGTGTTTCCCAACCGGTGTGCCGCGGCACACTGGTGTGCCGCGAGACATGGTCAGGTGTGCCACGAAGAAATAACCTCAGCTTCTGGTCTTGCAACTTTTTGCGAAGAGAAAAAAGTTGTGAGACCGGAAGCTGAGCTTGCTTCTTTGCGCCTTCCAAGTTTTCCAGCAGCTGCGGCGCCCCGCCCGGCTGGAGCTTCCCTGTCAGCAGGTGAGCTTTGGGGCTTGGTGGGAGGGCAACGGCAGCAGGAGGGCGGCGCGCAGTGGGAGGGTGATGGCGGCGGCAGCGGGCAGGAGCCATGCCGTGGGGCGGTGGCAGGGTGGTCCTTCTCTCTCTCCCCCTCTCTTGCTTTCTCTTTCTCTCCCCCCTCTCTGCCTCTCTCTTTCTCCCAGTAGCCGTGGGGCGACATCAGGGTGATCAGCTGTGAGGCGGAGCTACGGAACAGAGGAACAGAGGCATCGACGGCGGCGGCTGGAAATGCTGGAATTGCGTGGCTGGCACTTGCCTGCTGGCTGGACCAGGACGGAGGCTCAAGCCCCACGTCCATGCCCAGCGCAACGCCAGAAATGTACGGCGTCTAGCCACCGCCGTCTGTGCCTCCGTTCTGGAGCTCCGCCTCACAGCTGATCACCCTGCCGTCGCCCCACGGCTACTGGGAGAAAGAGAGAGGGAGAGAGGGGGGAGAGAAAGAGAAAGCAAGAGAGGGAGAGAGAGAGAGAGAAAGAAAGAGAGAGGAAGAGATGGGGGGAGAGAAAGAGAGAGAAATATATAGCAAGAGAGGGAGAGAGAGAAAGAGAGGGAGAGAGGGGGGAAAGAAAGAGAGAGAAAGAGATAGCAAGAGAGGTAGAGAGAGGAAGAGAGGGGGGATAGAAAGAGAGAGAAAGAGATAGCAAGAGAGGGAGAGAGGGGGGAGAGAAAGAGATAGCAAGAGAGGGAGAGAGAGAGAGAGAGAGAGGGAGAGAGGGGGAGAGAGAGAAAGAGATAGCAAGAGAGGGAGAGAGAGAAAGAGAGAGGGAGAGAGGGGGGAGAGAAAGAAGGAGAGAGAGGGGGTAGAGAAAGAGAGAAAGCAAAACAGAGAGAGAAAGAGAGATAGCAAGAGAGAGGGAGGGAGAGGGGGGAGAGAAAGAGAGAAAGCAAAAGGGAGAGAGAGAAAGAGAGATAGCAAGAGAGAGAAAGAGAGAGGGGGAAGAGAGAAAGACAGCAAGAGAGAGAAAGCAAGAGAGAGAGAGAAAGAGGGGGGAAGGAGGGTGAGGGAAAGACAGAGAGAGGGAAGGAGGGCAAAAAAGAGAGGAAGGAAGGGAGAAACAAAGAGAGATGGAGAGAGAGGGGAAAGAAAGAGGAGGGAAGGGAGAGAGAGAGAGAAAGAGGGAGAGAGAAAAATAGAGCGAAAGGGAGGAAGAGAGATATTTTTGTCCAAACTTTTTTTTACAACCCCCCCGCCACCCCACCCCCCCGCTCAATGTTCCCCAGGATTTTGTAAATGTGAATAATGTGCCGCGGCTCAAAAAAGGTTGGGAAACACTGTTCTAGTCCAACCCCTTGCTTAGACAGCAAACTCTACACTACTTCAGACAAATGATTATCCACCATCATCTTAAAAACTTTCAGTGTTGGAGCACTCACAACTTCTGGAGGCCAGCAGTTCCACTGATCAATTGTTCTAACTGTCAGGAATTTTCTCCTTAGTTCTAAGTTGCTTCTCTCCTTGATTAGTTTCCACCCATGTCCCATGTTAGAAACATTGCCTTCCTAGGTCCCAGTACATGGAACTCCCAAGTGGACAGGACTCAGAGCATGCTCTCCTGCTGGATCTAAACACAGTCCCCTAAGTAACTTGGAAGAAAGCCATGAAAGGTTTTAAAGGTAATTACCAGCAAACTGAATTGCACCTGGAAGCATATTAAAGCCATTGCAGCTCCCAGAGCAGTGTTGTCACATGTGCCAAATGACCTACACCTGTAACTGATGACAGTGCTGCATTTTGTACCACCTGAAACTTCCAAATCCTTTTCAAAGACAGCTCCAGAGCTTTATTACCATAATCCAAATGGGAAGTGACTAAAGAATGACTGTGAGCAGACCTATTCTCTCAAAATGCCTTTTCTTTTTTATTTTATTTTATTTTTCTGTCATATTTAAGATATGTTTTTGGCTACATCTACTAAAAGTGTCCGGCATGGAGCTTGGTAATATTTGATATTGATGCATTGCTTTGCAGCAGATTTATTTTTCATCTACCTCCTTTAAATCAAAAGAAATTCATAACAGTGAATGAGTTAGGATGATTCAGGCAAAAGGGGGCGATATTCACAGCTATACTGGAATGCAATGAATGACATGTTAGGGATCTCTTGTACATAGAGATTAATTACAAAGGAATAATTTGTAATAATTTGTAAAAGGTGCAAAAATGGGATGCTTCTAAATGTGATATATAAATAAATACTTTATGTATGTATTTATTTATTTATGTATTTACTTTATGTAAATAGTAACAGCTGGGGTTATACAGAGGCCAACATTGATGCCTGCCTAATCAGGTTATGGAAAAAAACAAACAACCAATGATAAGGAAATATATGGTTTTTTTACCTAACAGTAGGATAGAAACTTCTATAAATGATATTGAAACCATATACAAATGACTCAGTAGATAATAGTAACAGGATAAAGCTTTAATCTTAGAAATTCAACTTCTTCCTATACAAACCAATGGCCACAAAAATATCAGTAATTAACAGAAATGCAACAAGTATATAATGGCTGTGAGAAAGGATAGTCAACAAAGAGGTTGACCTGTCCCCGTTGTTTATATGTACAGTTTCCTTCTCTCTGTCTTTCTTCTTCTCATTCCTCTTTTCCTCTTCTTCTTTACCCTTTCCCTTTTTATTTTATTAAGGTGTTGTATTGTTCTCTTCTTTTCATTCAATTAACACATCCACTACCTATTATGAAAGAGGTTCAATGCAAAAACCAGATACTGTATTTTATGTGTTTTTTCTATATCCTCTATGCTCAAATTTCTCTTTTATGATTTGTACATGTAGACACATATGTCTTGTTGTTCTTTCTTCAATAAAGAACATTATTTTTTTTAAAAAAGAAAAGATATGGTTTTTTTCTTACAGCATATTGCTGCCAAATAAATTTTACAAACATAAATGGAAGGCTCCATTTCAAGTATATTTCTAGTATAGCATGGGTGTCAAACTCGTGGTGTCATGTTGCCATCATGTTGTTCTGTCTTGCAGGGCAGGCAGCCGGTAATTATCCCCAAATGAAAGCTCAAACACACACGCAGGTTTCAAAATAACACAAGAGTCCTTTTTACTAGATGTTCGTTACTTCAAAAACGCAAATTAAAGCAATGTCTCTTCCTTTGCCAAAATTCAGGTATGAGGCCAAATTGATAAGCACACACACGTGTTTCCCAACCAAAAGTCTACTCACAAGATTAACCCTATAAATGTCCAGCAGAATCCTGGTTTGTCAGGCAGAATACTTTTTACAGGCTTTTCTCTCAGGAGGCACAAATGTTGACTTCTTGCAAAGAGCACCCTCTAAACCCCTCCCATTAAATACTCTTGGGGAGTGCTGACTATGTACAGTGACGCTCATTTCTTTCTGATCTTTCTCAACTGCTCCTGCCAGCCCCTCATCCTTCTCACCCAAGCATTCAGGATTGGGGTCCTCATCTCCTCATCCTCAGACCCTGGCAAATCCCCAGTTGGGGGCTGCACATCCCCAGTTGGGAGATCTCTAGCCTCTGTAGGTTCCTCACACCCAGACTCTCCCTCTTCCTCTGGCTTGCTCTCTGATTCCCCTGGCAGCCACACAGGCTGACCGTGCCCAGAAAGTCCATGGCCAGAGAGCCTGACTGCGAGCCAACCACAACACTTGTGACGTTCCATGACAATTTTTCCAGGGGTGGGTTCTAATTTACCTCGCTGCCAGTTCACTTCCACCCATGCTCCATGGGTATATGTGCATGCACATTGCTGCAAACTAAGCTTCTGCACATGCGCAGAAGCCAAAAACAATATGGTGGTGCCCACAAACTAGTATCAACAGAACTGGCTCCATGATTGATTGATTGATTGATTGATTGATTGATTGATTGATTGATTGACTGACTGACTGACTGACTTACTTACTTACTTACTTACTTACTTACTTACTTATTTATTAGATTTGTATGCCGCCCCTCTCTGTAGACTCGGGGCGGCTCACAACAATAACAAAGACAATGTAAGAACAAATCTAATAATTTAAAAAACACTAAAAACCCCATTATTAAAAGCAAGCATACACACAAACATACCATGTATAAACTGTATAGGCCCGGGGGAGATGTCTCAGTTCCCCCATACCTGACGGCAGAGATGGGTCTTAAGAACTTTACGAAAGGCAAGGAGGGTGGGGGCAGTTCTGATCTCCGGGGGGAGCTGGTTCCAGAGGATCGGGGCCGCCACAGAGAAGGCTCTTCTCCCGGGTCCCACCAAATGACATTGTTTAGTTGACGGGACCCGGAGAAGGCCAATTCTGTGGGACCTAACCGGTCGCTGGGATTCGTGCGGCGGAAGGTATTCTGGTCCGATGCCATGAAGGGCTTTATGTCACCACCAGTTTAATTATGGTTCTAAAGAACTGGTTAGAATCAGTAGGAACCAACCTCTGCTTTTTTCCTTCATGGAGTTGAGCTAGGCATGGTCTACATGTGACACATCTGGCCCGTGGGCCACCAGTGTTACACCCCTGTTTGTTTTGTAGGACAATACCTTAGAAACTCCCAACTCAGGTTCATTCATTCAGTATAAGGTATTTAGGGCACTCATATTTTGCTTGTCTTCCTTAAGTTAAAAAGCCAAAGCACACCCAAACCAGTTAGGTTTATTAAGGCTACAGTCCTATGAGCCGCATATGACACCTCGTGTAGCATTTATTCTAATATACTACTGAATTTTGCTGATATCCTTATTATGTAGATTGAAAAAAAGGGAATTTGAGCAAGAGTAAATGGTCCTTTCTCAACACTGCGTGGAAAGGAAATTTCTCTTATTTCTGAGTCAATACTCGGTATATTGCATTTTCAGACCTTCTCTTGTACTTTGGCATTATTCCAATTTAATATCTTATGCACCTCTCCTGATACTAGGATCATAAATAACCACCACATGCTTCATTTAAAATATCCTGCAAAATAATAAAATAATACCAAAAGACCCCAGACACTAATCTTCCAATATATTACAAACTTGAATTTCTTAGGAAAGAAATCTTAAAAAAAAAAAAAAGTTAAGGAAATAAAAAACAAAATATGTAATCCAATTTATATACTGTTCAGTTATGCAGACACAAGCAGATGCTATCTTTGTATTTTTATGCGTAGGATTTTTCTGTAACTTTCTAAACAAATATTAAAATACAGGTAGTCCTCAACTTCGAACAGTTCATTTAGTGACTGTTCAAAGTTACAACAGCACTGGAAAAAGTAACTTACAACAATTTTTCACACTTATACCTTTGTAGCATCTCCATGATCATATGATCAAAATTTAAATGTTTTGCAACTGGTTGATACTTATGACCATTGCTATGTCCCAAGTCATGTGACCCTCTTTTGCGACCTTCTGGCAAGCAAAGTCAATGGGGAAGCCATATTCACTTAGCAACTGTGGCAAGAACAGTCGTAATATGGAGCAAAACGTACTTAACAAGTCTCACTTAGCAACAGATTTGGGGCTCAATTGTAGTCATAAGTTGAAGTCTACCTGTAGTTAAATTAAAAATGAGGCAACTGAAGTGTCTTAATCAGTCTCTATTAGCAACTGTGTTGAAAGAGGTCTATAAGGTCTCATGTGAAAAGGACTGGTATGAAAATGCATTTAAAGTATTCATAACAATGACTCAGTATATGGGAGAAGGAAGGATAAAAAATGGGGGGGGGGGAGGGAATGTCCTTGATTTAAATTAGTTGACCAGTGTAGCAGTTATTGGTAAAGCCCTGACTCTTGTTTGGATATCACTTCTAGCTTGGTTGCATAAAAAAACAGAAAAGGACATAATTTATATTTTACTATGACAAGAGAATTTACGGCTGTAGGTGAACCTGCATCTGAAGAGCTCTGTGACTTTCTGAACTGAGAAATTTTGTGTTCTACTTTATTGACATTATTGCTATCGCAATCCTCCTATGTAGTTACAAGGTAAGATCCTTACTTCGGTTTTCCTAATCAATTGAATGAGTAGCTCCCCAAGACAGCAAAGACATGTCAGTTTAGCGGGTGAGCTAATTGGCCAAGTTCTGCCTTGTTTTCCTTCTGCTTAACAGCTCTTCTTATACCCCCATGGACTGGTTACAGGCTTCTGCAAGGTGCAAAAACAAACCAGGAAACTGCAAGCAATGCTAATCACCTATAAAGTACTTACAGCCTCAACCTGGGGAATCTTAAGAGCATGAGCAGGAAAGTTTACCTGCTGGGGAAGTGACTGGCATGACTTTTGCTTCTCTAAATAAATAGTACACTGGTAGGAAAAAATAATTGGCTATTAAGTTTCACTTTCCATAATTGCACAATCTGTAGAAACTGCCCACCCTCATGTTGATCCTCCCTGCCATTCTCACATTTGCTGACATCCAGAAGCCCAATCATCTGGATGAATTATGGAAGATCCTTGTTATCACAACCTTTGATGTGCCCAAGACTCTCCATGATATCTACTGGGGAAGCCTAATAAGATACCATGCCTCTGATCGAGTTCCCACCTGGCTCAGCAGGACTATGGCCACTTGAAGCCAGAGACATGGAAGAAACTGAAATTTCATTTGGTGGTGTGGATGTTGGAATCCTTTCTACAATATCAGAGAAGAATAGGGTTGTTGTTCTTTATTGTACTGGAGGTTTTTATTTCTGAAAAAGCCTGTGATTTCTTGTGATTGACTGCACTTGCCATCCCTGCATGCTGAATCTGTTGTATTTGTATTATTATTATCATGAGTTCAGGAAAATTCTTTTGCCTCACTAGAACAAGATATCAAACCACAGAAGAACCACTGATATTGCTGCTCCTTAAGCAGCTTTGTTCTGCCGGGCTCTCTGGTAGAAGCCTCCCGAAAATTCACGGGTACAAATTTCAGACGCACACATGTTTGAAAATTCAAAACAATGTCCTTTATCACAAAATTCAAAAGAAACAAAGCACCCTTTTTTTATTGCAAAGAGCACTCTTCCCCAAAACAACTTTGTAGGCTGTACAAGTCCTTAAGTACTTAGCTAGTAGCTGTGAAGAAACATCACAGCCCTCCTTCTTCCCACAAAGTGAAACACACAGACACTTTACTCTGCTTTGGTGTCAAAGGCGTGAAAAATCCACAAACAAAGTTCAGATACAGCGAAGCACGATCCGGAAGAACTGCGATCAGATAATCTTACACAACGGCCAAACTAGCACTAATTACTGGAGCCCCACCCAACTAGCACTAATTACTGGAACCCCACCCAACCACAGGTGGCCTCTCTTATCTCCTGTAATATTTCCTCAATTGGTCTCTTTGATGCATAAGTCTGTGCCTGTGTGGGTCTAACACTTCATCATCCGAATCGACCGAAGATAATGGAGATTGGCTTCCTGGGCTGTGTGCCAAGCCCCCCTCTTCCAAGTCACCCCCACCTTCTTCGTCGTCCGAGGAAACTGCACTGCCTGACTCTGCCGGCAACAAAACAGGCCTATGACATGTTGACGTTTCCCCTGCCTCCACCGCCACATTCCCTGAGGCAGGAGCTGGGCTAGAGTCAACCACAACAAGCTTCCTGGTAGAATGTACTGTATAGAAAATTCTTTTTTCCACCTTCCCCTTTTTAACCTAACTGTCTCTGCATATACCAGTATTAAAAACAAACAAACAAACAAATAAACTCTTGCATACTATAACTCTTCAAACATTGATTTGCTACAGTCTAATATGTTGTCTTTGGTTTTTATCTTGTGTACGTTGTGTGAATTGAAGCATATATAATGAGGTTGTGGTGCCTTATTTGTGGTCTTGACCCCCAATATGTGGGTCCCAGAATGCATGGCAATCCTATGCATTTAAAAGCCTGGATATTTGCAGGTAGAGGCTCCAGGCAGCATCTGTGGATAACATTACACTGCTAATTTGGAGAATAATATTATTTCCTTTTTTGAAAAAAAAACGTGAATTATAATAATTTCCATTCCACATGGCATTCAGTGAAGGAATCAGCTGCTTTTATTTAGCCTGTCATGTCTGGGATTCTCTTCAAAACGTCTAAGCATTCTAAACATGTTTAGGTGTTCTCTGTTCCTTTTTTTCTGTTTCTCTTGCTCATTCATGGAGAGAGAGAGAGTAACATACATACACATACACAGAGAGAGGAGAGGGAAGGGAGAGAGACACAGAGAATGAATGAATGAATGTAATACACATAAAATTGAGTGGATAGTACCATTGAAGCAACCATTTTGTCCTTTTTGTTAATACAGTAGGGATGCCCTTGATTTGTCCTTGACCTGCATCACATCAGTATCGACCTCTCCCATGGTTTCCCCTCCCTAATGATATTGCAAGTGATGTTTCCAGTTGCTTTGGGAGAGGTTGGACTTTTTATCGACCTACTACTTAAACTGTCAACTTGTCATAACCTTTAACTGGGTGAAATGATATATCATAGGATAACAGTTTTTTAAACTATGGTACCTCAAATTGGCTAACTTACAAAATATGTCCAAAATCTGGGAAAGTTGTGGCTGCTTCAGTGCTATTAGTGGCTGCTGTACTGCGGGGCAGTCATGTGATCTTCAAATTGTCCATTGTTTGGGTATCACATACATGGCTAGTTTTTAGGAAAATGGTAATGCATAATCCAAAAATGTGATTATTCAGGCAAACCTTTGTTAGCAATAATCATGAAGTTTAATGTTTGCAGAGTGCCAGTATTTTGTGTGTGTGAGGGGGTGAGGGAGAGGGTAAGGGGAGAGGACAAGGGAAGGGAAGGGAAGAGAAGAGAAGAGAATGTTTTCTAAAAGGATTAGGAAAGTATTGCATTTATTAAAGAACATACTGTTCCACTACCATTAACTTAAATTGTTCCAAATTAAGATAAGTGTAAACTGAATAATTTGCATTGAGGAGGAAAACTGATAGCTTCTTGTTGTTAGTACTGCATATTTAGGTAAACTAATCTTTCTTTAACATTTAAAGTTGGTATGTATTTTTTTTCACTCAGAAATGCTGACTCCATATACTTCCAGTGACATAATTTGTTTATGTACATTCCAATATCATGTACATCTGCCATGTCGTGAACGGAAATTAGAAGTAAGTGCAAATATGGATTGGTGTTTTCCTACACCTGCACATTAATTACAGACAGTGGATTAGGATTTAGATTCAAAAGTTATTTTTTAATCCTTAATGAAGTTCTTAATGAAGTATTATTTCTTAATTTTAATGAAGTACTCTGATATCATCATAGCAGCATACCATTTAGCATTGCTATTTATTGTGGCAAAACTGCAGCTACTTAACAAGTACTAAACAATGCATAAAGATGCACTCATCATGCTCGGCCCATTGATATTATTCCCTTATGCAAAGTGCAGAAAAACACTAACGCTAGTAATAGCACTTAGACATATATATTACTTCACAGTGCTTTACAGCCCTCTCTAAGCAGTATACAGAGTCAATATATTGCCCCCCACAATCTGGGTCTTCATGTTACCAACTTTGGAAAGATGGGAGGCTGAGTCAACCTTCAGCTAGTAAGAATCTGTTGAACCGCTAGCAGTCGGCAGAAGTAGCGTTCAGTACAGCATTCTAACCACTACACCACCATAGCTCTTAATATTTCATACCACTCCAACATAGCTTCCCAAATTTACTAATTATCATGGAATCCCAGAAACCTCTTCCTTTGCATGTTTAACAAATTAATTCTCTGTGGTTTGTGCATTTATTCTTATGCATTTATTCCCTTTATACAGAAGAATATTAACAATATTTTTCTGATGAATAGGGCACAGGTGCAGTACTCACATTGTGTTATACCATGGCAAACTGTATTTATGTTTATATAATTCTCCAATTACACCATTTATTTTTGCAGATCTGTTTTCAACATTCTCTTAGCATTTATGCCTTTTATTCATCTTTTCTTGGACAGTAATATTAATATTATTTATTCAATCCTAAAATATTTATATCAGCATCAATTTCAGTTGCATCTCAAACAATTTCATCATATATTTTAACTCTGTAAGGGGTTGTCTTTCTTAGCTTTCTTTATCCACTTTCAAAGCAAGTTTCATTTTCACCACATAAAAATATTTATTTATTTATTTAAAATGTATTTCTACTTCCTTTTCCGTTTTTATTTATCCCTGATCTTGGTAGCTCTAGGCAACTAATTTATAAAAAGACAACCCATTTTTTAAAAAAAGTTTTTATTGAATATAAACATTAAAACATTTAAATAGATGAACAAACATTAAACAAAACAATACATTTACAAATACCTCTTTGGTACTTCTATGGTAAAATGTTTTAACGTTAAATTTTCATTTATATATAGTTCATATAAACTGCATTTCCTTTACAGTTTTTGTCTATGTATCTATTAGTAAATATATATATCCATTATATCCAAACTTATAAAATCCAATGGGCGTATAAAAAACATCCCTCATTTCTTTCTCTCTAAATATGTTTTACATCTTAAGATAACATGGTATCTTATATGGCTCTAGATTTCCTCCAATCTTTAGGTATTTATTGAGTACTGTCTGGGGGGAAATGCACTCTGGACACTATGGATCTTATATATATATTTGAGAAAATTGTCTTTGGATTCTTTGTCTCTACATTCATCTGAATTATTTTGATGCACAAATATGGAATCACCATAATCACTGAAATGTTATCTTAAATGTTCTTCTCATTTACATCTCAGGTGCCTTGATCAGTCTTGTTTCTTCTTTGTCACAAAGCAATTCTTAAAGACTTTGTGAACATTTTAATCCTGGTTGTTCCATTCCTTGTCTTCTAGAAAAACTCTGGTTAGTTCGATTTGTTTTTCCACATGATAACTGTTCAAATATTACTTTTTCTCCATAAACTTTCTTTCCTCAGGAAAAATATATATTCAATAGTACCTCCAAAACTTCCTCATATATTTTTCTCTATAGGCTCCTCAACATCTTGCCTGCCCCTAGATATTCTAGTTTCCTGCCTCTGGGTAGTCTACTTCATCAATATTCTCAAAACTTTCCAAAAGTAACTGGACTGTCTTGTTTTGCTTAAAGACATTATTTTATTTTATTTTATTTCATTATTATTTTATTTTATTTTATTTTATTTTATTTTATTTTATTTTATTTTATTTTTTATTTTATTTTATTTTATTTTATTTTATTTTATTTTATTTTATTTTATTTTATTTTATTTTATTTTATTTTATTTTATTTTATTTTATTTTATTTTATTTTATTTTATTTTATTTTATTTTATTTTATTTTATTTTATTTTATTTTATTTTATTTTATTTTATTTTATTTTATTTTATTTTATTTTATTTTATTTTATTTTATTTTATTTTATTTTATTTTATTTTATTTTATTTTATTTTATTTTATTTTATTTTATTTTATTTTATTTTATTTTATTTTATTTTATTTTATTTTATTTTATTTTATTTTATTTTATTTTATTTTATTTTATTTTATTTTATTTTATTTTATTTTATTTTATTTTATTTTATTTTATTTCATTTCATTAGTTTAGTTTAGTTTATTTATTTTATTTTATTTTATTTTATTTTATGATTTTATTTTATTTTATTTTATTTTATTTTTTTATTTTATTTTTTTATTTTATTATCCAATACATAATGTAGGTATCATAAGATATAATCATAGTAAAAATATATCAATGAAAAAATAGAGGAAAAGACATAGGAATAATGTGGAAGAGATAATAGAGTTCATAAACATATACAGTGATCCCTCGATTTTTGTGGGGGTTGCGTTCCCAGACTGCCCGCGAAAGTTGAATTTCCGTGAAGTAGAGATGCAGAAGTAAAAACACCATTTTTGGCTATAGACAGCCAAAAACTACCCCCGCGCACCCTTTTCCAAGGCCGCGCAAGGAGCTGGGCTTGAAGTTGGGGGCGGGAAGCAATGGAAGTGCGGAGGCCGGCAAAGATTGTTTTGAATGTCAGCCACCCCTGCCCCTCCAGCGCTTCCGCCCCCTCGCCACTCCCCCTCGCCTGCCCGATCCGCCCCTCTCACCGGCTTTCTCGGGGCACAGGTCCTCCTGCAGCAGCACTGGCGGCTACGGCTTCTTGTCCTCCTCATTCGGCCGCTTTGAGAATGCCCGCCCCACCCCTCTCGCAGTCCCTTAGCTGAGAGCACTTTCGTCCCAGCTGTCAGCGAGGGGGCTGCAGGAGTGGCGGGGCAGGCGTTCTCACAGAGAGAGAGCAACAGACAGAGCAAGATAGAAAGGAGAGAGGGAGAGAGAGTGTAAGAAAGAGAGAGAGAGTGAAGAAGGGGGAGAGTGGAAGCGAGAGAGAGAGAAATGATAGAAAAAGGGGAGAGAAAAGAGAAATGAGAAAATGATTGAAGCAGAGAATGACAGGAAAGAGAGAGAAAGAGAGAGAGAAGTGACTCTTGGTGATGACGTATGACATCATCTGGTGGGAAAAACCGTGGTATAGAAAAAAAACCACAGAGTATTTTTTAATTAATACATACACACAGAGAGAGAGAGAGAGAGAGACAGACAGACAGACAGACAGACAGACAATGTTACCTCCTACTTCCCCTATAGCAAATGTCCAAGTGACTGGGCTGTGACTTTGTGTCCAAAGGCTAATAATAAAACCAAGCCTTTTTTTTCTTAAAGGAGGTCAAAACACATCTTGAGAATATGTCATCTTCTTGAGAATATCATCAAAGCTGCAATAACCTATTCAAAAGATAATAATTGTATCCCAACATTTTGTTACTAAAAAGTCACATTCCGAGATCAGGAAAGCCATAAGAAAAGGCATTAGGAGCAAAAGCTAGACCAAAGACAGACTTTTCCAGTAAGACTTGGAAATAATAACATAGGATTTTATATGTCATTAGAGACACAAAAGAGAGAAGGAAAGTTAAGCCCATTAATACATAAAGAGAGAAAAATTAAATGCAAAATCTCTAATGGCCAAACTATTTTTTTCGTGGTATTCATAGCCTTTATAATGGTAGCCTTTCATCCCACACTGTGTAGCCACGCCTCCTAGGCTTAAGAGTGTGTATGCGCAGTAGCAAAAAATCAGAAACATCCCCCCACCCAAAAAAGCCCCAAACAAGATGGTGATGGATGCTCTGTGCCGGAAACTCAACTTCTGCACATCTGCAGAAGAAAAAAAAACCCTGAAAAAAATCCCCTCCTACCAAATAAAAAATAACTTTAAAAAAGATGGTGGTCTCCACGGACAGGCACCAGCTGATCTAGTTCTGTGACATCATCATGACATCACCAGCAGGTTGTTACCAATTTGTCCGAACCGGTCCAAACTGGGAGGAACCCACCTCTGGTTGGAACAATGATTTAGACAAATAAAGTTCTCTTACAGCAATTGTTAACTACCATATTTTTTGGAGTATAAGATGCACCTTTTCCTCCCTAAAAGAGGCTGATAATTTGGGTGCGTCTTATACTCTGAATGTAGTCCCCCCCCCCCCAGCCCTACCTAGCTGCCAACGATCTTCCCAGCTCTTACCTTGCAGGTTCTTTCATTGTTTCTCTCTGTGAAGAATGTTTTCCAAGCCCTAAGTCTTTGCAGGGTTTTTCATTGCTCCATCTCGCTCTAAATAGGTTTCTTTCCAGCCCTAACAAGGTGCTACTGATGTTCCAGCCCTAACAAGGTGCTAGTGATGTTCCCAGCTCTTACAATCTTGCAAGCTCTTTCATTGTTTCTCTCTGCGAAGAATGTATTCCAAGCCCTAAATCTTTGCAGGGTTTTTCCCCACTGGTCTAACTTGCTCCAAATGTTTCTTTCCAGATGCTAATGATGTTCCCAGCTCTTACTGGCTTGCAAGATCTTTCATTGTTACTCTCTCTGAATAAGGTTTTTTTTAACCCTAACTAGGGGATAAAATAATGTGCTGAAGCTGACCAGACTCAGGATGCTATCCAGATGAATATCTGGAAAGCAGAATTTTTTTTCCTATTTTCCTTCCTCAAAACTAAGGTGCATCTTATACTCTGGTGCGTCTCATACTCCGAAAAATATGATAAGTCAAAGAGAACAAGAAAATATTTTGTAGAGAAAGGGATCATTTTGAAATATATATGTATTGAATAGAAAAGTGTAAGAAAATCTTCAATGATTTAAGGCAAGGATATTTAGCTTTTGAAGAAGGAAGGGCTGCACTTGTTTTTTGCTGGAGAGACGGAGTAACGACACGGACACAAGAGCTGGATTTAAATTGGGTCATTTTATTAACATAAATTTGCATAATTTATTCAATACTTTGCATAAATTAGCATAATCAACTATGACCCGGAAATGGACCTGCAGGGTCAAACAACTACTTCCGGGGTGGAAATGACGTTATGCCAAAAAACATTCCTGGGCAACTCATGGGCGTATCTCGATGCAAGTCCAGGTGAGGGCCAGGCCGTCACCTGCGACCCTGCCATGCTGTGCATGAGGGGGGTCCCACCGGCTAACCGGAATCCGGTAATTAAAGGTGCAGGACCCAAAGACAGGTTCCCCCCAGCTGCTCAGGCAGAAACTCCCTCCATGAGCTTGCGGAGAACCTGTCAATCATCCCCAAAGATGCCCAAGGGAGAACGCGCGGTTGCTAAACCACCCCAGTTTTCCGCCCCTAACCTGCCTACCCAAATGACCAAAGGTAAGCCTATTAACCTAATAAATGCAAGCACCCCCTAACCGCACATCCATCACCTCAGTGTGGAATGGGCGAAAAAACAGCTCTGCTAAGAGGCGGAACTGCAAAAAATTCCCATTCGGCCCCCTAAGGGCGACCCCTAAGCACACTGCGAAATAGTGGAGGGCGGGCGGGTGTCTGCTCAGCTCTGCAGTCCGGGCGAAAAGGGAGAGCCCCGGGCCTGCTCGCCCTTATATAGGGCGAGCAGGGCCCGCCCGGACCAATCAGGAGCCTGGCCAATCAGGCCCTGATCTCCCGAGCGAAGTCTCGCATCGCGAGACTTCGCCCGGGATCCAAGATGGCGGCCGCCATGAGGGACCGTGTCTCCCGGTCCCTCCAGCAAAGCCTGCCTGCCGGGTAAGTCCGGCGCTGCCCTTGCTGGAGAGACGGAGTAACGACACGGACACAAGAGCTGGATTTAAATTGGGTCATTTTTATTAACATAAATTTGCATAATTTATTCAATACTTTGCATAAATTAGCATAATCAACTATGACCCGGAAATGGACCTGCAGGGTCAAACAACTACTTCCGGGGCGGAAATGACGTTATGCCAAAAAACATTCCTGGGCAACTCATGGGCGTATCTCGATGCAAGTCCAGGTGAGGGCCAGGCCGTCACCTGCGACCCTGCCATGCTGTGCATGAGGGGGGTCCCACCGGCTAACTGGAATCCGGTAATTAAAGGTGCAGGACCCAAAGACAGGTTCCCCCCAGCTGCTCAGGCAGAAACTCCCTCCATGAGCTTGCGGAGAACCTGTCAATCATCCCCAAAGATGCCCAAGGGAGAATGCGCGGTTGCTAAACCACCCCAGTTTTCCGCCCCTAACCTGCCACAGGAGTGGGGGTCAGATCTCTATCTTGGCCCCCCGACTCCCCCCTCTAGCTGCGCCAGCTCACGCAGAGACCGCTGCAGGTCCTGTAAGAAGATGGCATTCCCCCGCTCAGACAGGTGAACGCCATCGGCCCGGTAAAGCCATGGCCAGTCTATTGTAATAAGGGGATGGGGCACTACCGCCCCACCCAATTCCCTAACTGTTTTACCCATAGCCCTATTCACCCGTCGCCTAGCCCGGTGAATGGCCCTAAGGGAAGAGGCGTCCCTCCACACAAGCCTAGGTAATATTACTGACCACACCACTTGCGTGGTGGGCCATACCTCACGAAGCCTTCGCAGGTCTTCGCGTGCCTGAATGATCAGCGCCAGGCCTCCCAGTATGCACGGGTCATTGCCACCTAAGTGCAATACCAGCCACCTGGGTGCGGCCACAGGACGCTGCCCACCCAGACCCACTTGGGCACGACTCCAGGAGCCGCCCCCCATACTGCCGGGCGCAGCCACAGAATGCTGACCGCCCAGCAACGCCGGTAGGAGACCCTCCCACCGCATACCTCTCCGGCCCATCCAGGCAACCCTGACCCACTGCCCCAGGGACAGCTGGGTCCCAACGGTGCTCCTGGCCGCCAGGCGGCCGGCCCAGAAAATCATGCTGTGGCCACACAGCAGCGCCGCCGGTATCATGTTAGCCTGGGGACCTGCAAGAGGACACACACAGAGAGAGGTTACCTAGCCTAAACCCTGCCTAGGATCCTCAGCGGGCCTAACATAACCCAAATATGCCGCTGACCGCCAGCGGCCGATCTCCCGAATCCACTGGGCCGGGAACCAGAAAGTGCCATGCTAGTGGCGGCGCCGATACGGAACGAATGCGTTCCCTAACCGGCGGGATCCATGCCCACCTGGGCCATTGCCCTGGAATACTAACGCCCAAAATTGTAAACGGGTCAGAGGGGTTACCGTCCCAATGCCTAGACAGGTACCCCGGACCTGACCCCCGCAGAAACAACAAAGCTATAGGGCGGCCACCGTACACACCGATTGGTCGGCGGCCGCACTAAGCTAGATGGTAAACCCTCTGCGTAGTTGATCTGTCTTAGACCCTTTACCACAAGGGACACCCCCCCTTGTCTAAAGGCCAGATCAGCGTACTGGAAGGCACGGAGCAAATTGTCAGCCTGAGATGAGGCCAGGCCTCGCTGACCCTAAGGGCCCCAAAAAACATGACACAAGTCGCTGCCCAAAAAAGACGGGCCTCTTACAATGAGGAACACAGACTGCCAAAACCACGTTGATTAAAGACAGCTGCTCCACCGTCAGAGCCTGGCGAGTGTCACCAGGGGCCCCCGCTTGCTCCCTCATACCGCCTTCCAGCACCTTCCGGATGCAAAGTCACCTGAAAAAACTGCCAACCCCCCCCCCCCCCGCCTTGGACAGAAAGGCGAGGCCACGCTGCCCAAGCTGGACGCAGAACCCGGCCAGGCGCTATACAGGGACAGGCCAGCTAAGCTGGTAACCCCTGCCCTGCCTGAAATCCCCAAACTCCTACCCGCACACTGGTATGCCCCAAGGGTGCCGGGCGCTACAGACAAGGGGATTGCCCGGGATGCCTCGTCTCTCCACCACTCTGGATCCCTCCCAGACTCCAGAGGTGGCCGGGGAACTCCTCTGGCACCTCTCGGGCCCACGGGGCCAGGGTCCGAAACCTGGACAACTGACCACGGGACAAGGCATCAGCGACCCCATTATCCAACCCGGGGACGTGCCTAGCCAAAATAATGCGTTTAGGGACAAGGACCTGCGCACAAAATGGCGGACAAGCCGCATGACCCTGTCGCTCTTAGAAGACAGGGCATTCACCACATGGACAACCGCTAGGTTGTCACACCAAAAGTGCACGGTCTTGTCCCTAAACTGCTCCCCCCAAAGCTCTAAGGCCACTATTAAGGGGAAGAGCTCCAAGAACGTCAGGTCCTTAGCCAACGAAGAGGCACTCCATTCCGGAGGCCATGCCGACCAGCACCACTGGTCACCTAAACACTACCCCGAAACCACAAGTCCCCGCGGCATCAGAGCAGAGCTGCAACTCAGCTTCCAAAAGAAGCTCGTGCCTCCAGAAAGACAAACCATTAAACCTGACCAAAAATTCCCGCCACACGCCGAGGTCAGCCCTGACCCCAGCGCAGAGGCGGGTACGATGATGGGGCAAACGGAGCCCCTTCATCGCGTCGTATAACCTCCTGGAAAAAGCCCTACCAGGAACAACTACCCGACAGGCAAAATTAAGAATGCCTGCCAATTCCTGAAGCTGCCGTAGGGTCACCTTCCGGCAGCCCAGCACCTCATCAAGCTTCCTTTTAATCTTGACCAACTTCTCTAGGGGCAACCTGGAAGATTGCTCTTCTGAGTCCAATTCAATACCCAGAAAGGTAATCCTGGTGGCGGGGCCTTCGGTCTTCTCAGAGGCTAAAGGCACCCCTAATTGAGCACAAAGGGCTTCGAAGTCCCGCATCAGAGCAAAACATTGCTCTGAATGCGCAGGCCCCGCCAACAGGAAATCGTCAAGGTAGTGAACGACCGTACCCAGACCACTTTGCCTCCTGAGCGCCCACTCCAAAAAGGTGCTAAAAACTCTCAAAAAGAGAGCACGAGACAGAGCAACCCATGGGCAAGGCTCTGTCCACATAATAACCCCCCTCGAAATGGAAGCCCAACAGCTCAAAGCCGTCTGGGTGTATGGGGAGGAGCCGGAATGCCGACTTAATGTCGCATTTACCCATAAGGGCTCCCACCCCACACTTCCTAACCATAGTCACGGCTGCATCAAAGGATGTATACCGGACTGAACACAGCTTGTCAGGAATGAAATCATTCACTGACTCCCCTTTTGGAAAGGACAAATGGTGAATCAACCTAAATTCACCACTCGCCTTTTTGGGGACCACACCTAAGGGAGACACACGAAGATTCGGGAAGGGCGGTTCCGGGAAGGGCCCGAGGACCCTGCCCTCGGCCACCTCCTTCCGAATATTCTCCCCAACGATGTCTTCATGACCAACAACCGACCTAAGGTTGTCAGACATGAAGGCCTTCCTAACACCCATGTAAGGGATCCGAAACCCCTCTGAGAAGCCTAGCCAGAGAGCGTCCGCTCTCTGGCGAGGGTGGTAGTCACCCAACCAACCCTCAAGCACTCGCAAATCAATTGGGCTGGGCCCCTTTTCCCCCAGCAGGCGGGGGAGGCTTTGGGAGACCCAAGCCCTTCTTTTCAGTCCCCTTCTTGGGGCGGGGGCACACGGCTGCGGAGTGGTTCCCCCCACAACTCCCGCAGGCGTGACGAAACCTGCAAAGGGGACGAAAACACGCCCCCTTTGCAGCGAACTCGTGACACACCAAAGAGGCCCCTTTTCCGACGGCACCCGCCACGGCCTTAGCCGGCGCGGGCGTCACGGGCTCCTCTTCCATAAAGTGACCGCTATCGGTCCTATCACAGCCCTCCTTCCCTGACATATGCGTGGCCTGGAACCACAGGTCCGGAACCACCATATCCCAGGGCAAGTAGGGGTCATGGGCAATACGCATCCTGAACCCCTTATCGTAATGCCTCCATATGGTGCCCCCATATTCAAAGTGAGCCCTCGCTATAAGGTCGATATATTTCAGCAAGGCAGCGGCCCTACCCGGCTGCCTCTGAATTACCACCGACGCAAAGGTCAGAAAGGCGTACAGCCACGAGCTGAAGCACTTTGTGACCTTTGTTTTCTTAACCTTCTCCCCAGGGACCACCTCCTTGTCCTGTTTAGGGACCTCCCTGTTTAAAATGGAGAAAAGATCAACATACTCCCCCCGCCATATTGCCTCCTTCACTGACGGGTGAAGATGGTACCCTAAAGGCGTCGCGGGCAACCCACAAGGGATGGCCCCAGGCTTGATGCTGGCGAACGGGTCCCACACCGTGGTGGCCCCCGATCCCAGCACACCAAGCCCCGGTGGATACACAAAAGGGGGCGGTGGCATAATGGCCGACTGAGGAGGGATCCAACTCCCCACCCCCGCCCCAGGTGGGAAAGATACCCCCGGGGCCCCTACTGGCGGGGCCGGCGGGGACCAGACCTGCCCACAGGTGCCTGCAGCAGCCCCCATGAAGCTGGTGCAACTCCCCGATGCGGGCGGGATGAACCCGGGACCCTGCACGGGAAGGAGCGGTGAAGTGCCTACGTGTGGTGCGACCTCACCTGCCCCGTAAGGGGTAGAAGCCATCCACGGGGGACCCATCCTTGTTGGTCCCTGCAACGATGACCACTGCCCCGACTGGGCCGTCTGCCCCGCCGGGGCCATCTGCACGGTTTGTGCCAGCTGCGAGGTGTGGGCAACCTGCCCCTCCTGGGCCGGCTCCTCTTCGGGGTCGGCGCCCCAGGCTGCGGTGGCAGTCATGGGAAGCCCCTCCGGGCCAGCACCTGACCGCCACCGCTCCAAATCATCAAGCCGCTCCAGGACCCTGGCCCAAGAAAGAGAAGGGGAGACCTCAGGTTGAGGGACCGTGGGCATAAAACCCACCCTCCCACCACCGGGACCACCCCTGGGGGCCCCTCTGCCGCCGCCCGAGCCCGGGCAGACGGCCTGGCAGCCCTCCTAGGCCGCACCACTGGTTGGGCCGGGAGGGCCTGAGCTTGCTGCTTTTTAGGGGCCATGTACCTAAATTAGTGTATTCTATTTTTACACAGAAAGAAATAGGAGGAGGGAACAACCCCAAATGCCTGTACCCACGAGGCAAGGCCTGCCCTAAGCAGCAGGCCTCACCAACGCCGACCTCACGAGGACGAACCTCCTCCCCCAAACGGCGGTGGCAGCAAGGCCTCACTGCTCACCGCTTACCACCTCGGCCCTTTATAGGCAGGGCCGCACCCTCCCAGGTACCCCTGCCACCCGAGGAAAAGCCCCCTAGACCCCCAACCACCGGGGCGACTAAGGCTCCAAACCAGAGCGGAGACCAGCCTATGCTGGCTCCGCTGACCACTGGGCTTCTCCTGCCGCCAAAACGCCGACAAAGAAGCCTTCCCGCCCGACTCCAGCCACTCAAAATGGCGGCCGCACACAAGGCCGCACTTAAAATGGCCGCCGCGAGCAGACAACTAAGTGTCTGCTCAGCTCTGCAGTCCGGGCGAAAAGGGAGAGCCCCGGGCCTGCTCGCCCTTATATAGGGCGAGCAGGCCCCGCCCGGACCAATCAGGAGCCTGGCCAATCAGGCCCTGATCTCCCGAGCGAAGTCTCGCATCGCGAGACTTCGCCCGGGATCCAAGATGGCGGCCGCCATGAGGGACCGTGTCTCCCGGTCCCTCCAGCAAAGCCTGCCTGCCGGGTAAGTCCGGCGCTGCCCTTTTTGTGCGGTGTTAAGTCCTGCACTCTGAAATGTGGCAATAAGATTGGGAAAAGGATCCCTACTTTTAATTTAATTTCAAGTAAAACATTCATCTGCAGATAAATACAGTTAATCTTTGCTTCTCAAAGATTTCACATTAACAACCATAAAATAATACCAATTTTTAAACAAGTCCGGAACCGCCTTCTGCCGCATGAATCCCAGTGACCGGTTAGGTCCCACAGAGTTGGCCTTCTCCGGGTCCCATCGACTAAGCAATGTCGTTTGGCGGGACCCAGGAGAAGAGCTTTCTCTGTGGCAGCCCCGACCTTCTGGAACCAGCTCCCCCCAGATATCAGGGTTGCCCCCACCCTCCTTGCCTTTCGCAAGCTCCTTAAAACCCACCTCTGTCATCAGGCATGGGGGAATTGAAATTTTCCTTCCCCCTAGGCTTATAGAATTTATACATGGTATGCTAGGATCTATGAGTGATTCTTTAAATTGGGTTTTTTTAGATTGTCTTTTAATATTAGATTTGTTTACATTGTCTTTTCATATTGTTGTTAGCCGCCCCGAGTCTTCGGAGAGGGGCGGCATACAAATAAAATAAAATAAAGTAAAGTAAAGTAAAGTAAAGTAAAGTAAAGTAAAGTAAAGTAAAGTAAAGTAAAGTAAAGTAAAGTAAAGTAAAGTAAAGTAAAGTAAAGTAAAGTAATAAAGTAAAGTAAAGTAAAGTAAAGTAAAGTAAAGTAAAGTAAAGTAAAGTAAAGTAAAGTAAAGTAAAGTAAAGTAAAATAATAAAATAAAATAAAATAAATAAAATAAAATAAAATAAAATAAAATAAAATAAAATAAAATAAAATAAAATAAAATAAAATAAAATAAAATAAAATAAAATAAAATAAAATAAAATAAAATAAAATAAAATAAAATAAAATAAAATAAATAAAATAAAAAAGAAAGAAAGAAAGAAAGAAAGAAAGAAAGAAAGAAAGAAAGAAAGAAAGAAAGTCCAGTGCCTATTCTAGACCTTCAGATTCTACAGTCAGGAGGTGAGGAGACAGAAAGAGCAAATCAACTTCTTTGTCTACTAAACTTTGGCCATCTATAAAAAAATCAAATTATGTAAAGATGATGGGGAAGGGGAGGTCTCCAAAGAGTAGAAGCTTTGTAAAATAATGCCAGATGTCAATGACTGGCCTTGAGGATCCAATTAGAGAACAGAATGTTGTATGTAAGAGAAGAAGTAAATGCGTAGCCTCTAATAATTTGACAGAAAGAATGATTTATTGCTGTGTTGGTTCTAGAGAATGAGATACAAAATCAGTATTTTGATATATTGAAGAGGATCAGTCCTGTGGGTGAATAAGTTTGCAAGCACTGTAGTTTAAGACCTGTCAAAATCTTGTTGATGTAAATTAGAAAAGTAAGTTCATACCCTTCACTATTTTTGTTTTAGGTAGTTTACTGGGCTTTGCTTATGATTATGTTTATTTATAATGTATATTTACTGTTCTTCTATTTTCAAAGTGTCACTTGAAGTTTCCATCCTGGATCGAGATAGTCATTGCATTACAGTGATTTTTTTTTTAAAATGATAGATCTCTAGCTGTGATTTAAATTTTCACAATAGAACTTTTGTGAAGCCTGTTGTAACAGCTGTCACATAATCGTATCAGTAAATAGCTCTGGGTTTCGTGACAGACTTCATAATTATCATGGTAGTACTAATTCTTAATATCATTCACTATGTGTCTATCAATGGAAGCAGGAAAGTAATAACATCATAAATTTCAGTTATAATTAGGTCCAATGTTTAAACTTCTTTCCATCGGAGTGAGCTAAATAATTAAAATTTTCTTTTGAATTATTATTTATATTTATTAAGAATTTTCATATAATAAAATCTAAATTAAAAAAGAGTGAAAAATTAAAAAGAACAAATAATTTCTCTTTTCTAAAGGTTGTCTGCCTGGTATTTTATAATGCTGTCCAAGTCAAAAAAACCACTAGTAGATCTTTTAAAGATACAATTTACAATAGTGTTGTTATGTAAATATATTGCTCAGAGACAACTACAATTGAATGTCTACAGCATGCAAAGATGTTGATTATTGAATAACCCATGGTTACTAAATTCAACGTGAACTTGAAGCCTTAATCCCATCTACAACTTTTAAATTCAAGTTATAATAAGTTGAAATCAATTAAAGGTTGATGTCACTTTAAAGACATTTACATCATACTTACCAACTTCATGAGACCAGTGATGGGCTCCTACAGGTACGGTCAGGTATGCAGAACCAGTAGAAAAAGTTTGGTCAGTTATGCAGAACTGGTAGAAAAAAATTGGATTTTTTTCTTTTTTTCTCCTTTGGGCTCTGGGCATGTTTTTCCTATTGCAATAAATGAGGTTGAATGTGTATAATTTTAGAAGATCTGTACGTGTGTGTGTGTGTATGTACATATACATACAGTTTATATAGTAGATTGTTCTGTCTGGGTCCCCCCCAGACGCCAACACCAACCAAAAAGAGTATCAAGACACACTGGTAAAAAGCAAAGGCAGTTTATATAATTGAAAGCAAACACAGGTAACAAAAATTGTTCTTACAGACAGGAACACTATGAAGCTTCACAGAGGTTTCACGAAGGCCAGGCAATAAAACAGGATTCTTGCTGGCAAAAACAACGCTGGAGATAATAAAACCCACGCCTCCCCCAAGTCTTCCAGACTTCTAGGCCACAAGCCAAGATCAGAGACGCCAAGAATCGAAGCAAGGTCACAGGACTCCCAGTTGATAACTCTCCACAAGACTGTAAGGGCGGGCCTGCCTTTTCAACCCTGCTGAGGAGAACCACACCCAAACCCAGCTGTTGCCAATTCAGGGATGGAAATACCTTTCCAATTGGCCCCGTCTTTGGGCTGCACGTCTCTGCCTCATGTCTATTATAGCCTGTGCGTCTTCATCCAATGAATCCAGGCTACTAGCTGGGGAGAGGCCCCCCCCCGGGGGTCTCAGGCTGCTCTCCCTCCTCCTCTTCCTGACGTTCCTCTCCCCTGTCTGCCTGGTCCTCCCCCTCCTGTTCACTGTCCTCCTCCTCTGGGCATGGATCCGGCAGAGATCCAGCCATTCCCCGAGGAGCCTCAGGCTGAATCACAACAGTAGATAATGTATATTTTTCTGTGCCTGTGTGTAATATGTATGTATATATACATAGAATTAAATAGTATGTTCAGTAATAGTAAATAGATAGGTAAATTGTATCTCTTTGAGGCGAGGAGAGGCCAGGCACCTTAACCCTAACCCAAACCCTTGATGTGAGTGACATTGAGTTGACCACCTTTAAGCCAGTAACATGACCTTTAAGCCACCCCCGGTCACATGATCATCAAGCCACTCCCACCTGGTCACATGGCAGGCAAGCCACACCCACAAAATAAGCCACGCCCACAGAGTGGTAGTAAAAATTTTGCAGTCCTTCACTGGTCCAGTCATTCATTTAGTCTGCATTATTGTTGCCAGTCAGCTATGGTATCATCTGCTTGTTTTGTTCTTACTAAGTGATAAAAGTTTTTTTTTAAATAAAGCATCTCCCTCCAGAATTATACAGTGGTATCTCTACTTAAGAAAGCCTCTATTTAAGAACTTTTCTAGATAAGAAACGGGTGTTCAAGATTTTTTTGCTTTCTTCTTAAGAACCATTTTCTACTTAATAACCCAAGCCCAGAAAAATTTCCAAAGAAATTTGAGAGCAGCACGAAGGCCCGGCCAATTTCCTGCCATTCTCCCTTTAATCCCGGTCATCTCGGGCTTTTCTGGGCTGCCAGAGGAGCCTTTTGGTGGTGCTTAAGGCAAAAGGGAGTGCTTTGTCCTGGCCAGATCAACTCGGCTTCAGCCAAACCGAAGAGTCACCACAGTGAAGAAATGGTGCTGGCTACAAAGCAAGTGAGCAAGAGGAGAGGGAAGCCCTTCAGCATGGGAAGGAAGAGGAAGCAGGTAGCAGCAGCAGCTGCCTTTCCGTCACAGGTGCAGGAGGTTCCCCCCTCTCGCCCACCTGGGTTTCTCTCTCTGGTGTAGTGTATGGGAGGCAGCCTCGCCCGGGTGTACAGGAAGCGCATGCTTCCCCTTGCCGCCTCAGAGTCACTCTTTTTTTTTTAAGCCTTAAAGGCTTGGACTTTTTTGATTCCCCTCACCTAACCTTCTTCTTTCGGCAGCGACTGTCCTCATCCTCTTCTTCTGCCTCTTCCTCCCACCCAAATTCCAAGCTTTTATTTCTTTCCTTATGGGTTTGCACACATTATTTGCTTTTACATTGATTCCTATGGGAAAAATTGCTCTACTTACAAACTTTTCTACTTAAGAACCTGGTCACGGAATGAATTAAGTTCTTAAGTAGAGGTACCACTGTACTTGGAACCAGATTTTTAGATTTAAAGAAGTCCTAAAAACCCATATTTGGGGATGGGGATGATAGTAGTGCTCTTATAATTTAATTTTTAAAAAATATTTTAATTTTAACATACTATTATTGAGATTCCTTATTTTGCGTGGTGATTTTACAGTTGCTTGTAATATGTTATAGTTTCGATTGCTGATTTTATTCTGGACTCAGTTAGAGGGGCACGATCAATATAGTTACTACTGTTGCTGCTATTTGTCATATTCCTACCAATCGGTCTAGCCTTTCAGTGGAATAACACAGGAATCATTTTGCCAGATGGGTAGTGATAATATAATGTGGATTTCTCACGTCCTCTAGTGCTGTATCTCAGCCATGAAAATTCGCCTAAATACCCATATTGTCTGTAAAGAAATAGCGGTGCACTTTGTCACAGTTGCTTATCTTGCCTTCTTTTTGGGTCCTGCACGCTCCTTACACTAGCCTCCCCCCCACATTTATTAATCAGGGTTTGATTGTTACTCCTTTCACTCAACCCACAGAGCCATTAGTGCTTTTGTATTCTGAACAGTGATCCTGCCTGCAAGCAATCTGGCTGCTAATGTGACAGTTAGTCTCTTGTTTTGTTGGCCCAATTAGAACTGCTAATGTTATAATCTGACAATGTTTATGTTCTAATTAAGAACATGGCAGCAAGTAAGTCAGAGCCAAGCTTTTGACTCTTTGTTTGTCATTCAGACTTTACAGGTAAATTCCCAACATTTTTTGAAAATATAGAACCCAATGTCTGATAGTGGGTTTAGGAAGTAAAAACAGATTGGTCAATATCTGGTTTGCTTTTTTGTTTATTTAAATTCATTCCCCAGGACCTATATAGTCAATATGGTCTTGTGAGATCCTCTTGTTAGAAAACAAAAACAGCAGGATGTAAGGGGGACAAACTTTTTAACTGCTTAATGCCATCCAAACTATCCAAACAGAATCGACCATTGTAAGAAAAAACAAAGCATTTGATCAACCACGAAATCTGAACCAATTACCAATTAAGCCCAGGGGTGGACTGCTGCCCGGACAGGTGGGAATGCAGTGGGGTAGCGAAAATGGGAGCTCCACCCCAGAGCACCCAATTTGCACCGAAATATGTTGAAAGAAAATGCAGGGCGTCCTCTTTGGGCAGCCTCTACATTCTTCCCAAAACCTTTAAAAACCTCAAAGCCTGTGATTCTGCTACAAACAAAAGTGCCTAGGAAAAGTATAAGAAGATAAGATCTGGAATTAATTCTATGTGATCTGGGTTTCCACCTCCCCCTCTTTTCCGAATGGCTATAGTATTCTCTAGAACAGAGGTCTTCATAGCTGGCTGGAGAATTCTGGGAGTTGAAATTCACAAGTCTTAAAGTTGCCAAGTTTGGGAACCCCTGCTCTAGAAAATAAAATGAATAATGTTTGAAACCTAATGTTGTGCCAGAAACCTTGATTTTGTTTGGTTGACTGCAGGAAGAATGGTTAAGACTGTTATGTGGAATGCAGCATTTTGGGATAGTCACTTAGGCTGTGAAAGTAGCAAGGGACACTTTAGATTGTTGCCTTTGAGTAAGTGATTTTAATCATGAAGGCACCTTTATGAAAATGCTCAAAATGTGCTTTCAAAATTCTAAGTGAGATGTTTCTGTCATTTCACTGTTCTATAGCTGCTCACTTCTAGGATATGGGTGAATTCGGTGACCTGCTTGTTTTGAGTCCATTGATATGGGTATTGTTTTGAGGTTCTTGGAAAATCCTTGGTCAAGTCACATGATCATCAAGCTACTCCCATCTGGTCACATGGCTGGCAAGCCACTCCTACCTGGTCACATGGTAATAAAGCCATGCCCCCAAAATAAGCCATGCCCACAGTGTGGTAATAAAGTTTTTGGTAGCCCTTCACTGATTAAGCCCCAAGCAAAGGTCTAAGGCAGCACTTCCCTAACACTTCCCGAACATTGTCCAAAATGACTTTTGATTGACTATCAGTAAGTCTTTATTTTAAAATCTTTGTTGTGATTGGATAATGGGTTTGTGTATCATTACCCCCAAAAATTACTTTTACCCAGTTTAGGCTAAATTATCCAGGCTTGGGAAACATTGGTCTAAAGTGAGGTTATTGCCCAAGAATTGTATGCAGTTATTTTGTTTATTATGTACTTGTGAGCCTTCAGTAAAATTGGTGGCCCTATAAATCTTTTAAAATGATTCTCTAAATAAATGAACAAAACTGGTGTTTTGATAAAGAAATATATAGTCAGTGCAGGCAATGAGAGAGTGGGACTTCAAAGATATTGCTCATGGCTTTAACAGTCACTAGTATTTTCTGCATGATGCCAGTTTTGCCAAGCAGATTAAGGTAATTTATATGACTCTATGTAATTTTATTTTTTAGGCATGGTTCAAAGTAATTTGACTAATGTACACATGACAAATATGCTTGTACAACACAGCTCTACTCCTTCCAAGTATGCAAAATGCAGAATATAGAATAACAGCATTGGAAGGGATCTTGGAGGTCTTCTAGTCCAACCCCCTGCTGATGAAGGAAACCTTATACCATTTCAGACAAATTACTGTCCAATCTTTTATTAAAACCTCCGCTGTTGGAGCAGCTACAAATTCTGAAGGCAAATCATTCCACTGATGGATTATTCTGTCAGGAAATTTCTCCTCATTTCTAGGTTGGGGCTCTTCATCATATTAACGGTATGTAACTCTTGACTCAGATATATAGCATGAAATATTGAAAGGAGGCAGATTTTATATGCATAATTCTTTATTCAGAAGCTAAACTCATTGACATACTAAACTCGAGGCCTAACTAGGTTTTTTTTCATCATTCCTATCACCCATTTCCTCCCACTTAGGACTGTATGACTGTAACTTGTTGCTTGTATCCTAAGATTTTTGTTAATATTGATTGTTTCTTCATTGCTTATTTGACCCCTATGACAATAGTTAATTGTTGTACCACATGATTCATGACAAATCTATATTTTCTTTTATAGAGAGAGCATATGCACCAAGACGAATTCCTTGTGTGTCCATTCACACTTGGCCAATAAAGAATTCTATTCTATTCTATTCTATTTTATTCAGTACAATCCCTATGTTCACATAATAGCTTTTTTTTTTTAAATGAACTTAACTGATGCCGTAGTATGACAGCCTAGTTTTGGGGTGTCAAACTTGTGTCGTCCCATTGTCATCTCATGACATACTGCAACTTTTTTCCCTTGGCTAAAACAGAGATGGGCATGGCCAGTGCATGATGCATCCGGCATGTGGCCCACGAATTTGACACCCATGTCAGACATGCAAGCTTCACAAAATATGCTGAAGTACAATTGCTCAACCCCATTTTAGTCTTTTAAACAACTTTGGTAAATCCAGTCAGATTTTCTACATAGCAAAATTTCAAGGGCAATGTCTCTCCTATGAGTCCCGCATGTATTCAGATAAAATTGGGTAGCGTACTTGAGTGTTTGCCACTGATAGTTTCACTTTACCTTTCAGTATATTTCTCCTTTTGGAGTCCTTGGTGTTGTCTGAGCTTGGTTGTTTGCTGGGAGATGTTTCATTATCCAGTGACTAGGCAACATCATCAGTGTCCTGAGTAATGAAACATCTGCAAGCAAACGATCAAGCTCAGAGAGTATCTAGGTCTCCACTGTTCAATTCTGAGCCTTGTTCTTTTCTATTTCTCCTTTTTTCCAGAAAGAAGGCTTGTGCCTCCACCTGCTTTTGGTGTTACCAGAGGTGGTATTTACTTTCCCTACTGGTTCACAAATGGGAATGTGCGTAAATGTGGGGCCTTCTGCACATGTTTTCTGATCACATGCATGGCTTGAACCCACTTACACTGCTTCAAAACATGTCTAAATAGGATGGGATGGCACTGGGGCAGGTGGGCAGATGGATGAGCCCACCCACAGGACACCTGTCAGGCCAAAGTCTTCATGTGGAATTAGAGAGTTCAGCCTGACACAACACAAGGGGGAATGGGAGGGGTAGTGAGTAGTCAGAGGGGAAAGTTACTAGACACAACCAAAGATTCCTTTCTCCAAGCCAAGGGCACCGTTTGTTCTGCCTCAACTGAAGAGAAGAGGAAGTTGATAAGCCCCTGCACACGGACTGGCTCTCGTGATGAACTTGTTTTGGGTGTGGGGGATGTACGATGAACCTTAACCTAGGTGGGATTCAGGGAAGTACTCAGAATTGGAATGACAATGGCGTAGCTAACATGGTTCTGTTAATAAATCAAGCTCAGATTGAGAGAATTGGACTGGGACTTGTTTTATTTCTCAGATGATATTTAGAACGCTGACATTTTAAATTCCGATTCTGAATCCTTCCCAGTATCCCACCTAGGTTAAGGTTCATCTTAAGGTTCATCTCAGTTGAGGCAGAACAAACGGTGGCCTTGGCTTGGAGAAAGGAATCTTTGGTTGTGTCTAGTAACTTTCCCCTCTGACTACTCACTACCCCTCCCATCCCCCCTTGTATTGTGTCAGGCTGAACTCTCTAACTCCACATGAAGACTTCAGCCTGACATATATGTTAACTTGTTGACTTTCTTCCACACACATGCAGACAAACAGACACATAAATTTAGTAGAACTTAATAAGAAATTCTCCAATTTGTGGTTTAGACCAGTGTTTCCCAACCTTGGCAACTTGAAGATATTTGGACTTCAACTCCCAGAATTCCCCAGCCAGCGAACGCTGACTACCAGTTTGCTCAAGCTGGTCCGAACTGGCTGAATATCACCTCTGGTTATTACAAAGCCACTTTTCTGTATTACAGCATTATCACACCTACTTGAAAAATCAAGCACAGCACTAGAAATGTATAAGAAAAGAACTGATTCTCTTTTTCCTAGTTCTCATTAAATGCTATATTTCTGGCTGGCTTAAGAGCTTTAATTCTGGATGTAGAGAAGACTGACGTTTGACCTGAAGAGATGAAATATCTCTTCCTTGAATAGGCAGCTATGCTTGAGTGCTGAGACATCCCTGATTGCCAGGGGTCCTTCTGGCTGTTTTTCATTGGCACCCATCCTTCAGTGAGTATGAAATTCTTGTATTGCCTAATTTTACAAAACACAAGAGGTCTTTGTGGAGAGCTGAGAGAGTACATTAGCATATATTAATGAGAACAGTCACCTACTTTTCTGTTTGAATTAACCAAGCAAGATTCTCAATCTTGGATTTTCCTAATTGGGCCTCTGTTCTACGGGGTAGATATTCAGGACTACTGATTTTAAAATTCTGAGAATTCAGTGGTAAATCTGTCTCATATTATTTCTGTGGCATATACATCTTTAAATCAATATGGTGTCGCATGTTAAGAGGAAAACACAAAAAAGTTGGAGTGAATTTTGTACTCATGCTGGAAAAATATTGTGTTGTTTTTGTTTTTATTAGATAGCTACACACCATTGAGTTAGGCACATTTACTAGTGGTTGCATGGACAAAAGATTGCCATCTCAATCTGTCTTCTGTAATAAGCTGTGGCTCTTCCAAGGATAGCTGCATAATTCCTTTCAGATCATCCATCCATTCACCTTCTTTTACTTCCAACAAACTTTGCCAGGCATAATCTTTTTTTGTTGTTGTTCCATCCTGTTTGCACTACATTGTTCAAAGTTGTTAAGTTTCTCCTTGCTGGCCATTGCCTTATGTAAGCAGTCCAGCTTTTTTTTCTTGATTGGTTCATTTTGCAGTTCATACGAACCACCTGCAGATCCATATTTTCTTTCTTTCTTTCTCATCTCCTTGCAGTCGTACTTTGCCACCAGAAAAGGTGCAAAAAAGGGCAACAAGAATGATAAAGGAAATGGAGCATCTCCCTTATGAAACCAGCTTGCAACGCCTTGGTCTCTTCAGCCTTGAAAGACTGTATTTAAGGGGCGACTTGATTGAAGTGTATAAAATCATACATGGGATAAAAAAGGTGAATAGAGAAAAAATATTTTCTCTATCACACAATGCTAGGACAAGGGGGCACTCCCTAAAGCTCATAGGTAAGAAAGCGAGGACAAATAAAGGGAAATATTTCTTCACCCAAAGGGCTGTTGGTTTATGGAATTCACTTCCAGAAGTGGTCATGACAGCTGTCAGCCTTGATAGCTTCAAGGCAGGATTAGACAGATTCATGAGTGCCAAGTGTATCAGTGGTTATTGAAATGGATGTCCATGTGCGGCCTCTATGTTGGTTGAGGCAGGCAAGATTCCCTTGGGTACCATTTGTTGGGGGTCAGGGGAAAGGGAGGGTCTTGCCTTCTCTTTCTGCTCAAGATCCCCATGGACAATTGGTGGGCCACTGTGTGACATTGAATGCTGGACTCGATGGGCTTTGGCCTGATTCAGCATGGCTCTTCTTATGTTCTTATGTTCTTATACTATTGTAGGAGATGACCAGATTGAGCCTTACGAAGAGGTCAAGTGCATCATCAGTTTGGAGTCTCTTTGTGCCCACAAAGAGACTTGAGCAATTTGCATTGATCATTGGTAGTTTAGATTCTTGTTTAGAAGTAGCATGAAATAAATGTATACTCATTTAAATAACCTTGATTCCTTGTTTCTTGTACCTGACAAATATTTTATTTAACAGTTCTGATCTTTGCTATGATAGAAATGTTTTAATCCTGCCTTAATTTGTCCAGTTTTTCACTGCCTTCTTCTTTAGGATTAATCTCATCTTTATTTCTCTAGCACACTGTCCATCTTTACCTGTTCTTGAGCCAGAGAAAACAAAACTATCCATCACTTTCACTTCTGCAGTGTCAACTGTATGTTCACAATCTGGCATGATCTACACAACTAAAGGCCTTGCAGTAGTCAGTAAAACAAAGGCAAACTCCTTCATGGATTGTTTTCTTCATTATTCATTTCATGTTAGCCATACTCTCTCATGTGCATCTGCCTTACCAAAAAGTTGCCTAGTTGGTCATCATTTCTCTCTCCCTGTATAGTTCAATTATTCTTTTTAAACTCTTTAAAAAAACTTTGCCTGGGTGATGAATTAGTTCAATAGTTCAGTAATTTGCACATTCTTTTGCATTTTCTCTCTTCATTATATGTTTTTACTCTCTAGGCCACATATTCTGTTGTAAATTTGCTGATGTAGCAAATCCAGAATTTTATACGCTGTCAATGTGCCTGGAACAATTTGTGCCAGGAAGAGATCTTTTGAGAGTGAATACACTGACATTCTGCTGCCTGGCAATCTAAATTCCTCTTGTAATAATTTAAATGATTTAAGTGTTTCATTAACAATTAGATCTAAAGTATTAATAACACTATTAGCCTATAAATTTTATTAATGTATGGATTTCAGCTCATCAAATGCTACATTTCTGAGTAGTATAAGAACTTTAAATCCAATATTAGTAGGCACACCAATAGCTATAACAGACAGTGATGGACTAAAAATGTCATAAAGTTTCCTTAACTATATCTTGTTAAAATAGTTATGCCTTGAAACAGAGGTGGATTCGTCCTGGTTTGGACTGGTTCACGCGAACCCGTAGCAACCTGCTGGTGATGTCACGATGATGTTACAGAACTGGTTCAGTCAATGCCAGTCCGTGGACACCACTATCTTTTTTTTTAAAAAAATGGATTTTTAAAAATAATCCCCCCCCCCCTTCTGAGCATGCACAGAAGCTGAAATTTTGGAACTGTGCATGCGTTGCCATTTTGCTTTCAGCTTTTGGGGGGAATTTTTAATTGTTTTTAGCACTGCACATGAAACATAGAAACATAGAAGTCTGACGGCAGAAAAAGACCTCATGGTCCATTTAGTCTGCCCTTATACTATTTTCTGTATTTTATCTTAGGATGGATATATCTTTATCCCAGGCATGTTTAAATTCAGTTACTGTGGATTTATCTACCACGTCTGCTGGAAGTTTGTTCCAAGGATCTACTACTCTTTCAGTGAAATAATATTTCCTCACGTTGCTTTTGATCTTTCCCCCAACTAACTTCAGATTGTGACCCCTTGTTCTTGTGTTCACTTTCCTATTAAAAACACTTCCCTCCTGGACCTTATTTAACCCTTTAACATATTTAAATGTTTTGATCATGTCCCCCCTTTTCCTTCTGTCCTCCAGACTATACAGATTGAGTTCATTAAGTCTTTCCTGATACGTTTTATGCTTAAGACCTTCCACCATTCTTGTAGCCCGTCTTTGGACCCATTCAATTTTGTCAATATCTTTTTGTAGGTGAGGTCTCCAGAACTGAACACAGTACAGTATTCCAAATGTGGTCTCACCAGCATTCTATATAGCGGGATCATAATCTCACTCTTCCTGCTTGTTATACCTCTAGCTATGCAGCCAAGCATCCTACTTGCTTTCCCTACCGCCTGACTGCACTGTTCACCCATTTTGAGACTGTCAGAAATCACTACCCCTAAATCCTTCTCTTCTGAAGTATTTGCTAACACAGAACTGCCAATACAATACTCAGATATGCATTTACAAAGTGCGTGTGCAGCCACATGGCACAGGAGGAAGCAAACTGGCAATGAGGTAAGTTAGAACCCACCCTTGCCTTGAATGTTGCTAAAAACAGTACCTCCAATTTTTAAATCAGGATTATCCCAAATAGCATTCCTAGAGGAATAATACTTCCATCCCGACATCCTACAAATCTATTTTACAACCTTTAATACAGGAAATACTGCAAGAGTTTTATTTTAAAAAAGGAACCAAGCATCTGTCATGATACTATAATCCATTCAATTATGTTCTAATGGTTTCCATAAAGGTTTTTAACTAAATCACTTTGTTTCCAGGGAAAAATAAGCATGATAAAACTGACATTCAGAAAACATACAGGACAGTATATGAAAACTGCCATTTAGATAAAGATAAATTGAATGCTTGTTCTCAAAAAACAACAATAACATGGTGTCTTTTTTAAATACTTTAAAGATATTATCTTGGGAACCTCTCTAAATACATACATGAATCTTGAAATAATATTCATTTCACATAATTTGTAGTTCCAAACAAGCTCATTAGTATTTATAACTATGAATTTCTATTACTATTAAATAATGTATTTCGATCAACATTAAGACTAAAAAGAATATTTACAGAAAGACATTAGGTACTTCCAAGATATTTAAGGGAACTGAAATAAATGTATTAGGCTTACACCAGTTATTTGATTAACACTTGTGCTCTGTTTATGGGATTTGATACAGAATATTCAGATACTACATCATCAGTCTGGAATAACACTTTGTCGTCCACTTCAACCATTTTTATGTTTTTAATATCCTTAAAATTGTCTAATTAAACAAAAAGAGTAGTTTCAATATCAAATTAAATACAATGGTCATCTAACACCAAAAATGTCATCAAAAAAGCACAACAAATAATGTTCTTTCTGCGCCAACTCAGGAAGCTCAAACTGCCCAAGGAGCTGCTGATACAGTTCTACAGAGGAATCATTGACTCTCCCATCTGCACCTCTATAACTGTCCGGTTTGGTTCTGCAACCCAACAAGAGAAACACAGACTTCAGAGGATAATCAGAAATACAGAAAAAACAATTGCTGCCAACCTGCCTTCCATTGAGGACCTGTATACTGCACGAGTCAAAAGGAGGGCAGTGAAAATATTTACTGACCCCTCACATCCTGGACATAAATTGTTTTAACTCCTACCCTCAAAACATTGCTACAGAGTACTGCACACCAAGACAACTAGACACAAGAACAGTTATTTTCCCCGAATGCCATCACTCTGCTAAACAAATAATACCCTCAACAATGTCAAACTATTTACTAAGTCTGCACTACTATTACTACTAGTTTTTTCTTATCATTCCTATCACCCATTTCCTCCAACCAGTATATGGCTGTAACTTGTTGCTTGTATCCTTAAGATTTTTTTAAATATTGTTTCCTGATTACTTATTTGACCTCTATGACAATCATTAAGTGTTGTACCTCATGATTCTTGACAAATGTATATTTTCTTTTATGTACACTGAGAGCATATGCAACAAAGACAAATTCCTTGTGTGTGCAATCACACTTGGCCAATAAAGAATAAAGAAGAACAAGAGGAAAAGATAAGGCTTCCTTGTCAAATCATCAGTGAAAGTAATTCCATATATGACTGAAGGATTAAAATTTTAATTCAATTAATTAAATAAAAGGAACATTCACGTTTCATCAGGAAGTGCTCCAAGAATTTAAACTGCATGATAAGCAAGGCCTTTTCCATGTCTAACAATGGCAGCATTGATTATTCTACTTTTCTGAATTGATATTTGTAATATACATTAATAATCTAACGCTATTTGAGATTTACTGAATTTTCATGCTACAAAATTGCCCTTGAGGGACAATTAAAGATAAGCTCATCTGTAGTGTACATTTCAGTGGCACTACCAACATTTTGGCATTAAGATTTTATTTAAAACATCCAGATGATAATTTGCACTGTCAGCAGTATCTTACTAACTTCCAAATTTAGTTGTGTGAAACTAATTAAAAGAAAATGGTAATACTTCATTCAAAAATACTCATTATAAAATTGCAAAAAGAAGGAGGAGAAAATAAAGGACTAGGAGCATCATCTATTTTTAGATTTAATAGTATCAGTGAAGAAATGAAGATACAGTCAGATAATTAACTTGTGTATGTGAAATATAGATTCATTATTTTAAATAATTTGTTTCTTAACAACCTTTGACTCCATATTATAAAATCAAGCACACTTATTTGTTTTTAAAACTCTAATTCATTAGATTAGAGTCATTTCATATTTTGCAAAGAACATTAATTATAAAATATAATTAATGTTGTTTTTGCTGTTACAGCTGAGAAGCCAATAATTCACTGGATGTGTTCTCTATTCTCCTTCCTATAAAACAATAGTTTTCCTTTATATAAGTCTGTGGTTATTTTACTCTGAGTAGATATAGAGAATAAAATTCAAATCTAGCAGACATGACCTATGTATATAAATTATAGATTTTCTTGCATACTTCCTCAAATGTTTCTTTAACTTTTAAAATGGTCTTGTTTGATTGCTTATTTTTTTATGTTGCATATGAAACCCAAAACATACATACAAGCTGGGTGAAACCACATTCAGCAGCTGTGAATGTGAGAATGATCTTGGAGTCTTGGTGGACAACCAACTAAATATGAGCCAGCAATGTGCAGCTGCGGCTATTCCTGAATTGCATCAACAGAGGGAAATACTTTAAGACTGGGGAGGTACTAATACCACTATATGAGGCCCTAATTAGACAACATCTAGAGTACTGCATTCAGTTTTGGTCACCACACTACAAAAAGGACATTGAAACTCTAGAGAAAGTACAGAAGAGAGCAACCAAGATGATAAGGGGACTGGAAACTACGACATACGAAGAGAGGTTGCAGGAACTGGGCATGGATAGTCTAGTGAAGAGGAGGTTCAGGCCGTGGACATGATAGCAGTCTTTAAATACTTGAGGGGCTGCCACAGAGAGGAGGGGGTCATACTGTTTTCCAAAGCACCATACAAGAAACAATGGGTGGAAACTAACCAAGGAGAGATTCAACCTGGAAATAAGGAAGAACTTTCTGACAGTGAGAGCGATCAACCAGTGGAACGGCTTGCCATTGTGAGAGCTCCAACACTAGAGACTTTCAAGAAGAGATTGGACTGCCATTTGGCTGGGGTGGTATAGGGCTCCTGCACAATCAGGGTGTTGGACTAGATGACCTACAAGGTCCCTTCCAGATCTAATAACAAATAAAATAAAATATAAATAAATAAATAAGTAAAATAATATAATCATCAATTTATGTATTTGCAGTCTATTTTTTAAAAAAATTCAATCTTGTTTATGAGTTTTATAAAAAGTAGCTAAATAATAATTTTTATAGTATTTAAACTATTTTTTTTATGATAGTTTTACCAATTAGAGTGATATGTCTTTATAGAATGGCTAATTTATAGAATTATGGAAAAACAAAAACTTTGGTTTGATGTTAATGCTTTTTTTAAAAAAATGCAACAGAGGGAACTAGAAGTCAATGTTTCTTCTTTTCTTTCTCCAATTTCTCTTTGCTTTTCTTTCTCCCCACCGTGTCTTCCGGTTTACTTTTGTTATTTTGTATTTCATTTTATAATCTAATAAAAATGTTAAAGTTTAAAAAATAAATAAATAAGATAATGATACTTGAACACAAATGGTTATTGTAATATTATGTCTATCGCTTTCAGAAATTGAAGATTGAAATAGTGAAAAATGGAAGTAGACTTGTGCAGCATTCAAAAGAAGTGACAATATATCCACTAATTCAAATTATAACATGCAACTTTGTAGCTGTGCTCTACAAGAAAATTCAATTTTGCACAAAAATACTGCAATATAATGATGGATCTAAAACTTTAGTAACATCACTGGCCATAATTATCCAACATTACAGGAGGCGTCTGTAAGATGACAAATAATTTAGCTTTAGTAGATAAGTGGTCAAAGCCATGGAAACTGCAGTTTAATGTTTCCAAATGTAAAATAATGCACTTGGGGAAAAGGAATCCTCAATCTGAGTATTATATTGGCAGTTCTGTGTTAGCAAAAACTTCAGAAGAGGAGGATTTAGGGGTAGTGATTTCTGACAGTCTCAAAATGCATGAACAGTGCGGTAAGGTGGTTGGGAAAGCAAGTAGAATGCTTGGCTGTATAGCTAGAGGTATAACAAGCCGGAAGAAGGAGATTGTAACCTCACTGTATAGAGCACTGGTGAGACCACATTTGTAATACTGTGTTCAGTTCTGGAGACCTCACCTACAAAAAGATATTGATAAAATTGAACGGGTCCAAAGATGGGCTACAAAAATGGTGAAAGGTCTTAAGCATAAAACTTACCAGGAAAGACTTAATGAACTCAATCTGTACAGTATGGAGGACAGAAGGGAAAGGGGGGGGGGGGACATGATCAAAACATTTAAATATGTTTAAAGGTAAAATAAATTTCAGCAGGGAAGTGTTTTTAATCGGAAAATGAACACAAGAACAAGGGGATACAATCTGAGGTTAGTTGGGGGAAAGATCAGAAGCAACATG
The DNA here is from genome assembly GCF_031021105.1 of Erythrolamprus reginae. NCBI lineage: Eukaryota > Metazoa > Chordata > Lepidosauria > Squamata > Dipsadidae > Erythrolamprus > Erythrolamprus reginae. The sequence continues at coordinate 355,921,016 of NC_091950.1, forward strand.
AGAAAATATTATTTTACTGAAAGAGTAGTAGATGCTTGGAACAAACCTCTAGCATACGTGGTTGGTAAATCCTGAACTGAATTTAAACATGCCTGGGATATGCCCATCCTAAGATAAAATAGAGGAAATAGTATAAGGGCAGACTAGAAGGACCATGAGGTCTTTTTCTGCCATCAATCTTCTATGTTTCTATGTTACATAATGATTATACTGTCAAATCGCAAAGAATGCCTGACCTGCTCTTGAGATGTCATGGGTAGTGGGATGAGGGAGTCAAGTCTCGCAGCTGCCACAAGGAACTTGCATTTCAGCCAAAACAAAACACATTCCAATGGGCAGCATCTGGAATATTCAAGGTATCCATATATTATTTAGTGGGAACACCATAAATAACAAATGTAAATATAGTTTTAAAAGTATGTATTCACCTATACATTTAAATAATGTTTTGAAATTACACTCTTCTTGTTAATCTACAAATTCTGAAGACTTATTAATCAAAATTTTCATACCCCTAGCAGATTTTTAATTTTAATTCATATATACTTATCCAACACATATCTAGATTTTTTAAAAATCACTCCTATGTAGAAGGATTATGAGAATTCTTATTTTAAAAAAACCCAGTAAGCATCAGTGTCCTCTGGACATCCAAATTTTACAATTCCATAATACTAAAGATAGATTTTAAAAAATGCATGTAAATATCTTCATCGATAAGAAGAAAATATGTAATTTAACCAAAACATTTATAAACGAGAAGCCATATGGTAAATCAGTGTTTCTCAACCTTGACAACTTTAAATTTAAACAACTTTAAATCCTAAGCTGCATGAACAGGGGGATACACTCCAAGACCAGAGAGGTAATAATACCACTCTATAAGGCCCTGGTCAGACCGCACCTGGAGTATTGCATCCAGTTCTGGTCACCACACTTCAAAAAAGATATAGAGACTCTAGACAGGGTGCAGAAAAGAGCAACTAACATGATAAAGGGACTAGAGACCAGGTCATACGAGGAAAGGTTGCTGGAACTGGGCATGGATAGTCTAGTAAAAAGAAGGGCTAAGGGGGACATGATAGCTGTATACAGGTACTTGAGGGGTTGCCACAGAGAGGAGGGGGACACACTGTTTTCCAGGGCACCAGAGGGCCGGACGAGGAACAACGGTTGGAAACTGACCAAGGAAAGATTCAACCTGGAGATAAGAAAGAATTTCCTGACAGTGAGAGCGATCAGCCAGTGGAACAGCCTGCCAGCGGAGGTTATGGACTCCCCAACTTTGGACACTTTCAAGAGGAGATTGGACTGCCATTTGGCTGGGGTGATGTAGGATTTCCTGCTCAGGCAGGGGGTTGAACTAGATGACCTGTAAGGTCCCTTTCAACTCTAATAATAAATAAATAAAAATTGTGTGTAGTTCAGCTTCCAAAATTCCTCAGCACAACCAGTTCCCAGGGATGAGAAATATTGCACTGATAAAACCCTCACAATATTAAGAATGAATTTTTGTACTGAATGGAATAACCCTTACAATTAATAGTTTTGACTCCAAGTTTGTATTCCCACAAACGTTTTTTTTTAAAAAAACAAACCCATACAATACACACTTCTCCCCAAAGAACTAATCTTGCTCAACTTCATGAGTGTTTTAAAATGAGAACTTATGTTTATGAAATAGATCCTATAGAGGTCACTTCATTTTGAACATCAATTTTTAGTTTTGAACATAGGGTCAATGTCTGTGGCAAACATTTTATTTATTGAACTAGTTTTACGTGTATCAATTGCTAAGATTATGTAGCAAAGCCATTTTTTCCCTAAAGCATCGAATTTCTACATCAGTTCGAACATTTCAGGTAATACGTTAAAGATTTTATTTCATAAAGGTGCTCCTTCTGAAATAACATTGCAGGAAAGATTTTTAAAAATTGATCTCCATATTGTATTTGTCCATTTTGTTTTCAGGAATGCATTCAGTGTGCTTAAAGCTTTTGGCTCTCTGAAAATTAGGAGGAGACCTTATATTGTTTAATCTTCTTGATTTCAGAGCAGAGGAGGGTTCCAACTGATGCGGTCCAGTGTGCTGCTCCAGAAGTGACCTGTCGATTGTGCAATTTTGGTGCACTGGCTCCGGTGCTGTCTTTGCTGGTCGGTGTGTGCCACCATCTGAATAAACAATCTCTCACTGCTAACCCACATTCTGTAAAAGACCTTGGAATACTAATATCGAATGACCTAAGTGCTAAAGCCCACTGCAACAATATCGCCAAAGAAGCCTCTAGAGTTGTTAACCTGATCCTACGCAGCTTCTGCTCAGGCAATCTCACACTACTCACAAGACCCTACAAAACTTTTGCCAGACCCATCCTAGACTACTGCTCATCTGTCTGGAACCCATACCACATCTCAGACATCAACACCCTTGAAAATTTCCAAAGATATTTCACCAGAAGAGCCCTTCACTCCTCCACTCGAAACAGAATATCCTACGAAAATAGACTAACAATCCTGGGCCTAGAAAGCCTAGAACCACAGCGCCTAAAACGCTATTTGAGTATTGCCCACAAGATCATATGCTGCAATGTCCTACCCGTCAATGACTACTTCAGCTTCAACCGCAACAACACAAGATCACGCAACAGATTCAAACTTAATACGAACCGCTCCAAAATTGACTGTAAAAAATATGATTTGAACAACCGAGTTATCAAAGCGTGGAACTCATTACCGGACTCAATTGTGTCAACCCCTAACCTCCATCACTTCTCCCTTAGACTCTCCACGATTGACCTCTCCAGGTTCCTAAGAGGCCAGTAAGGGGTGTACATAAGTGCACTGGGGTGCCTTTCGTCCCCTGTCCAATTGTCTTTCCTTTCTTTCAACTATCCTATAGATTCTCTTCCTTTCATATATCCTCTCCTCTAAGAATACTTTCACCCTCTTTTATATTATCACATGTCTATCTTTCTTCTTATGTATTTGTGTATTGGACAAATGAATGAATGAATAAATAAATAAATCTTTCTTTTCCTAATTTTGAGGGGGGGTGTTTTGACTCTCTGCACATGCACAGAAAGAAAATTGTCCCTATGTCATGCATGGAAGCAAAATTGTGCTAGGGGACACATGCGTGCGTGTGAGCATAGCAAACGCATGTGCACATGAGACATCACAATGCACACACAGTGCATTGGTAAAAAGGTAAGAGGAATCTGCCCCTGTTTCAGACCCATATTTTATTTGTTTGTTTGTTTATGTATATATGAATGTATGTATGTATGTATGTATGTATGTATGTATGTATGCAGTAATGGGCAGCCAAAACTTTTACTGCCACACTGTGGGTGTGGCTTATTTTGTGGGTGTGGCTTGCCGGCCATGTGACCAGGTGGGAGTGGCTTGAATGATCATCATCGTTCAAATGAACTGTTAAGGGAGCCTTGTCAGTTGTAAGTGTCACTTGCTGGGGTGACAATTTGCTTCGCGTTTCCTGTACTTTCTTTCCTGGGTTGCCCTCCCACCTCAGGCTGGGTAGCTAGGTGAACGGGTGCTGCCAGAAGCATAAATGCTGCCAGCGCCACTTCTACCCACGCCTTCTGCTTGCTCCTCAGGCAGGAGGTGGCTGCGTGAGGCTGGAAGGGAGCCAGGCAGGAGAGAGGGAAGCTCATTCGAGGCCAAGAAGGAGAAAAGAGGAAAAAAGCAAAGACCGCAGATGCAGCAGCAGCAGCAGGGGAAAAAAGGAGAGCCGAGTCAGGACCAATAATCCAGGAAGTGACAGCCGCTGATCACCTGGAGCTGTGCACGCAACTTCATTTCCACCAGTCGAACTGTGTTCCACCCCATCCTGCCTGCTGCCCACCCCTGTATTTGTGTGTGTGTGTGTGTATTTATTTATTTATTTATTTATCTATTTATTTATTATTGGATTTATATGCCACCCATCTCCGATATGTATTTCTCACAACCAAGGAGAAGTTTAAATGAAGACAGACAAAAGGAGTTTTCCAGTTATCAGTTAAGCAGTGATGCTGTCCATAGATGAAGAGAAAGATCCTTAACCTGGGAGACAACTGAGTTTTTAAATTGAATTCATTATCAAATCAAGGTGAAGTCCACCATGTTTGTTGCCATGCAACCACTGTCTTTTTAAATGGCTCTTCTCTTACAGCTTTCAACGGTTCAAGGATATTTCATATGTGTAATCTTCAACTGACTGCTGGATTGGTACAGAGAGAGAAGTCCGATTTTCTTTAAATTATTCACCATGTATAGTTAACTGATGACAATGAGTCTTAATTTTAACAACAAGGTTGCAAGAGTCTTGTTGAACTGCTATTCCCCCCCCCTGCTATTTTTTCAACATGCATTTAAGTTAAATACATTGTCAGATATGACCATAGAATGGATAGTTCTTACTTTTTTTCTTCCAAGTATCCTTTGGCTTGCTATCTATCAAATTTATTAAAAGGAGAAAAGAAGGATGAAACACATGCTTGAGTAATATCCGATGGAACTATGGCCAAGTCTAAGAACAACTGGAGAGTATTAGGATCAATCTGAAATTCATACAACCTTGGATATTAGAGGTCATCACTGAATGGAACTACAGTGATACCTCGTCTTACGAACCCCTCGTCATACAAACTTTTCGAGATACAAAACCGGGGTTTAAGAATTTTTTGCCTCTTCTTCTGAATTATTTTCACCTTACAAACCCGATGCCGCCTCTGGGATACCCCACCTCCGGACTTCTGCTGCCAGCCGAAGCACCTGTTTTCGTGCTGGTGGGATTCCCCTGAGGCTCCCCTCCATGGGAAACCCCACCTCCGGATTTTGCAATGCTGCAGGGGAATCCCAGCAGGGGAATGCAACCAGTGCGAAAATGGGCGCTTCGGTTGGCAAAAGGGGTGAATTTTCGGCTTGCATGCATTAATCGCTTTTCCATTGATTCCTATGGGAAACATTGTTTCGTCTTACGAACTTTTCACTTTACGAACCTCGTCCTGGAACCAATTAAGTTCGTAAAACAAGGTATCACTGTATATATAAATTGGTCTGCAGATTTTAAGGCACATGCCATGGTAACAAATCAGCTCACATTTACCTAGTTATTGGCATTACTACATATTTTGGGAGTGCAGTTAAAATGAATGTCAGTTCCAAACAGAGTTTGAAACAAGTACATCCCATTTGTGAGCCACCATGGATATAGGGTAATTTTTACATCTAAATCCAGATTCAGTTTTTAAAACAATTGTCTGGGATTAACCTCCATGGACACAGTTGGATTTATGCTAAGCAACATGCACAACAGATTCTTTGACCTTTATCTTTACATTTTCAGTTCTTGTAGATGTGAGGCCTTTGCCGCATAATATACATTAAGCCCGACAAAATAAAATGTAATTGTGTCAAGAGATTTTGACATGAACAACTGAATATAGAATTCATTCCCATCAATATATCCAAGTAATCACTTAAATACATCATTTCACAACCTGAGACACAATATCAATAAAGAAGGTTTAGCTGTACAATCCCTGCACTTATTAGCCATTTGAATATGTAGAGGTGGTGATGGAGCTGGCATTGCCAAAGAAAAGTGCTCCATCCTTCCCAGGTAAGGAGAGATTTGGCATCACTAAGGAAAAGGTTCTGGAACTATTGCCAACTATGAAAATAAAAGGCCTTCTGCTTGCTATTGCCAACTATGAAAAAAGTGGCTAAACAAAATAAATTCCTCACCTGTTTTTTCATCACTTGCGGTAAGTTAGGTGTGCAAAGAGGGTGAAAAAACTGGAAATATCAGCAGCAACCACATTTGAAGCTGAGATCATTTTAAACACTTAAAACTTAAATGTTAAAAGCTTAAAAGGTTTAACTATGCGATAGTCAACCAGATGTTTGTGCATAGTCAATTAGATGTTTAGACGGGGTCTGGCATTTTATTAACTTATCAAGTCCTTCCCAAGGATCTGGACTAGACAAATGTTGTTTGATGGTATTGAATTTATTGAATTGTTTGTGTGTTTATGTGTTTGTTTGTTTGTTTGTTTGTTTGTTCAAAACATGTACAGGATAGCAGGTATTGGTATAAACATAAGCAAAAGTGAAGTAGGTACAGGCAAATTTGGACAATAGGACAGTAAGACAAGGATGGTAGGCACAATTTATTTATTTATTTTATTTATTAATTGAATTTATATGCTGCTCCTCTCCAAGTACTTGGGGAGGCTTACATCATATAAAAGAAAAACAATACAGTACAATGTCCTAAATCCAATTAATTTCATTTAACTAATCTAATCTAAAAATCTAAAATCTCCAATTACATTAGATTTGTTTACATTGTCTTTTTTTATTGTTGTTAGCCGCCCTGAGTCTTCGGAGAGGGGCAGCATACAAACAAACAAACAAACAAACAAATAAATAAATACATTAAAAAAATCAATCATTCCCACTCAGACAACAAACACACAAGCATTCATCAGCCAGGGGGCTAGAAAATCAGCCTGGCGGCATTAAAGAGTCTTCAGGCTCTTTCGAAAGGCAAGCAGGGTGGGCGCAGTATGGATCTCTGGAGGAAACTGATTCCAGAGGACTGAGGCCCCCACAGAGAAGGCTCTTCCCGTAGGCCCCGCCAAATGACATTGTCTAGTTGACAGGACCTGGAGAAGGCCAACTTTGTGGGACCTAACTGGTAACTGAACATTGTCACTGGTCAATGGTGCACTTAGGCAGTTCCCTTACAGACCTCTTAGGAATGGGTGAGGTTGACTGTAGACAGTCTAAGGTTAAAGTTTTGGGGGGTTGGGAAAGAAACCACAGAGTCAGTGCATTCCAGGCATTGACCACTCTGTTGCTGAAGTCATATTTTCTGCAGTTTCGAGCGGTTTCCATTGAGTTTGAATCTATTGTCTGCTTCTGTATTCTTGTGGTTGAAGCTGAAATATTCACACATTGTGGCAGATGATTTTATGAACTACATTTAGATCAGACTGAAGGCAACAGTGTTTCTCAACCTTAGCAGCTTGAAGCTAACAACGCTGGCTGGGGAATTCTGGGAGTTGAAGTCCACACATCTTCAAACTGCCAAGGTTGAGAAACACTGCTCTAAAGTATCTAAGCCCAAAATTTCAAGTTTGGTGGCATACCATAAGGTATTCTGTTGTGAGCAGAGAAGTGGAAGACTTCTTGTGAAATTTTTCTGGACTCTCTCAATTGTACTAATGTCTAATATACAGGGCGGGTTCCAGACAGGTGAGCTGTATTCAAGAATTGGTCTAGCAAATGTTTTGTATTCTCTGGTTAGCAGTGTAATATTGCCAGAGAAGAAGCTACGCAAGATTAGATTAACAAACTTTAGTGCCTTTTTGGCAATCTTGTTACAATGGGCTCTGGCACTTATGTCATTAGGTATGAGAACTCCAAGGTCCTTGACAGAGTGAGGGTCATCTTATTTTGTGTTCTGATCTTTCTGCCAATGTGTAACACAGAACATTTGTTGGTTGAGATTTGAAGTTGCAAGTTATCAGACCATTATCTGTTCCAAGTAATGCTGCCTTTTGCAATTGACTGATCATGATTTTGCCAATGCTGATCCATTTGTTTTGGGATTACAACCAAGGCACCTATTAGTATTTTGGTACTATCTTTACTTTCATTTGCCACATCTATTTGCAAGTCTTTGTGTTTTGTTATCTTCTCTAGTCCTTTCCTTTCTCTCCTTGTTTTCTATACAAACTTTTTTTGTTGTATCAACAATTGTTACGTCTGAGGTGTTTTGTGGCAGAACCTTGTCTGTTTGAATTCTAAAAGTCCCAGAGCAATTTCATTTCTTCATTTTCTATCACTTCGTCTATTTATGTGGTTCCACCAGTTCTTGCTTGCAGGCAAGTAGTATTTCTTGTAGATATTCCAATACACAATTGTTGTTATTTTGTCATGCCATTATTTGTAGTGGCATGTCAGTCTGTGCAATCTTCTTCTAACAACTAACTGCATAGTCTACTATTTTCTTCAGCTTCTTCGCAAAGGTGGCACTTGCTATCTGTTGCTGTCTTCTCAATTATGGCTTGGTATTGTGTGACCAGAATTAGACCCTCTGTTTTTCTTTCCTGTTTCAATTTTCCTGTTCTTAGCCCTTATCATGTTTTGGAGTTATCTGTTTTGCCTGCATTTTTAAAAATATATTGGATATGTAACACGTCTGCTTGCCATGTCTTTTTTCTTTATGTGGTCTTTCTTGTAGGTCTGTTTGGTCTCTCTAGTATTCAGAGCCCTTCATGGTATACTAGCATCTTCTTTACTGTCTTTCAGATATTCTTCCAATCCCCTCACCCACTTTTTCCAACTGTCTAGTATACTTGCAGCATTTCATGCCCACTTATTTTTGCTGGTAAGTGAAGTCTGGAGACATTGCTGTATGAATGAAAGACATGATTAATAACCATTATGTTTTGGTTTTCCTATCCTGCTTTTAGTTTTGTTTATTTGTTCATTTGTTCATTTGTTCATTTGATTAGATTAGATTAGATTTATTGGATTTATATGCCGCCCCTCTCCGCAAACTCGGGGCGGCTCACAACAACAATAAAACAGTACATAATAACAAATCCAATGCCCACCAATCTAATTACAGTTTAAAATTAATAAATTTATAAAACAATCCCAATGTATATAAAAACAGACACACAGTCAATCAATCAATGGCAAAACAACATGGGCAAGGGGGAGATGTTTAGTTCCCCCATGCCTGACGGCAGAGGTGGGTCTTAAGGAGTTTACGAAAGGCAGGGAGGGTGGGGGCAATCCTAATCTCAGGGGGGAGCTGGTTCCAGAGGGTCGGGGCCCCCACAGAGAAGGCTCTTCCCCTGGGTCCCGCCAGACGGCATTGTTTGGTCGACGGGACCCGGAGAAGGCCGACTCTGTGGGACCTAACCGGTCGCTGGGATTCGTGCGGCAGGAGGCGGTCCCGAAGATATTCTGGTCCGGTGCCATGAAGGGCTTTATAGGTCATAACCAACACTTTGAATTGTGACCGGAAACTGATCGGCAACCAATGCAGACTGCGGAGTGTTGGAGTGATATGGGCATACTTAGAGACGCCCATAATTGCTCTCGCAGCTGCATTCTGCACGATCTGAAGTTTCCGAACACTTTTCAAAGTTAGCCCCATGTAGAGAGCGTTACAGTAGTCAAGCCTCGAGGTGATGAGGGCATGAGTGACTGTGAGCAATGACTCCCGGTCCAAATAGGGCCGCAACTGTCGCACCAGGCGAACCTGGGCAAACGCCCCCCTCGCCACAGCTGAAAGATGTTTCTCTAATGAGAGCTGTGGATCGAGGAGGACGCCCAAGTTGCGGACCCTCTCTGAGGGGGTCAATAATTCCCCCCCCCAGGGTAATGGACGGACAGATAGAATTGTCCTTGGGAGGCAAAACCCATAGCCACTCCGTCTTGTCTGGGTTGAGTTTGAGTTTGTTGACACCCATCCAGGCCCCAACAGCCTCCAAACAAACAAATTTGTTTATTTGTTTATTTGTTTATTTGTTTATTTGCTTATTTGCTTATTTGCTTATTTGCTTATTTGCTTATTTGCTTGCTTGCTTGCTTGCTTGCTTGCTTATTTATTTACTTACTTACTTACTTACTTACTTACTTACTTACTTACTTACTTACTTACTTACTTACTTACTTACTTACTTACTTATTTATAGAGTTGAAAGGGACCATGAAGGCCATCACGTTCAACCCCCCTGCCCAAGCAGGAACCCTATAGTACACCAGTCAAGTGGCAGTTCAATCTTCTCTTAAAAATGTCCAGAGTGTTGGAGTTCACAACGTCCGTTCTGCCTAAGTCCATTCTATTAATCTATTGGTATATAAAATTACTCACTGTTAATTGCCTTAATGATACTTCCTCCACTGAGTTTGGATTTTAAGATCTTCTTCACTTTTACAATGTATTCATTTTTAATCTTCTTCTTGACTTAAGTATGTTTGATCTTGACCACTTGAAGGATGCCCAGGTATTTTTTGTAGTGATCATCTTTATCCAGACTCTTAATGTTATTTTCATAGGGCATCTTGATTTCTTTACTATTTTTCCACTACTGATGATTATTCCTCTAATCATCAGTAGTGGAAAATATTGCACTCCATTGCAATATTTTGGCTGCATATGCGTTGTTCTGTCGGGCTCTCTGGTAGAATCCTCCCAAAAATTCACAGGTACAAATTTCAGACACACACACGTTTGAAAATTCGAAACAATGTTCTTTATAATGAAAAGTCACTTAAACTAAGCCCTCTTTTGGTATAGCAAAGAGCACTCGTCTCCAAACAAACTGGTAATTTGTACAAGTCCCTTATCAGTTCTGTGATACTTAGCTTGCAGCTGTGAGGCAATTCACAGTCCTTCTTCTTTCACAAAGTGAAACACACTTTGCTCTGGTTTAGTTTCAAAGCGGGAAAAATCAGCACACAAAAGGTCAAAGTCAGTAAAGCAGTCACGAAACACAATGATCAGATAATCCTCCACAATGGCCAAACCCACAGGCTGCTATTTATAGCAGCCTCACTAATTACCACAGCCCCACCCAACCACAGGTGGCCTAATTTTCTTTGATAATAATCTCTCAGTTGTTGTTGCCTATGCATCGCTCTCCGCATGTGTGGCTGTATCATTAACTCTTGTTCTGAATCCAAGGAGGAGCTAGATAATTGATCTCCTTCTGAGCTGCCTGCCCCACTCTCCTCCTCCCTGTCACTCATGTCTTCTTGGTCAGAGGAGCCTTCATCATCAGATTCCACCGGGGGCAAAAGAGGCCTGCAGCATGTGGATGTCTCCCCCACATCCACAGTCCTTGGGGCAGGAGCTGGGCCAGAGCTAACCACAACATGCATAGTATTGAAGAATTATTGTATTTCAGATGGCATTCCCCCATAGAGGTTTGAATGATCTATGTAAAAGAGAAGGTATAGTTTGGAAGTTATTCTTGATATTTGATAGCCATAGACTGACTTGTTTAGTATTGTTGATAGAGAAATCAGTGCTGTGACAAACAATAGTCATGATAATGACTTTCCTTGACAGATTCCTCTCTTGACATTAACCTCTCTCAATATCACCAATGAGCAGCAAATGTGTCTTCCACTGCTCCACTGAACTTTGCACAAAGCTTCTTATTTTTCTACTGGCTTCTATTATTTCTGAACTCTTGATTCTCCAATCATATGGCAGGGAGATGAATGTCTTCTTGTATTCAATCCAAGCTACATTCAAGTTGGTCTTCCTTCTCTTGCAGCTTTCAAAAATCATCTTGTCAATTGGGAATTGATTATTTGTTCCTCTGTTGTTTGGGCAATTTATACTCTGATTGGGTAGAAAAAACTTGTTTCCAAATAGATTCTGTCGACTGCATCAGCTAACACCCCAGTTAGCAATTTGAAGTTTGTTGGTAAGCAGGGAAGTGATATATATAGTTGCCCTCTTTTCTTTAGAGATTTCATTATCAGTGGGTTTTGCCAGATGTTATCCAATCTACAATTTTAGTTCCTTGCAATATGTTATTAAACAGCTTGGCAACAAGTGGGTTTAGACCAGTCAGATGTTTCAATCAAATGTCATCCAGTTCAACTTACACTTGGTGCATTAACTAATCTGGGCAATAAAAAAAGTAATAGAACCCAATATGGGAAGAAAATGTTCTTCAAAAAAAGAAAAAGAAAGAAAAGTTAAAGCAGATGATTAAAGACCAATATTTAATATCCAATGACAATAGCATTAGACTTATATACCACTTCACATTGCTTTACATCCCTCTCCAAGCAATTTATAGAGCCAGCATAATGCCCCTAACAATCTGGGCCCTCATTTTACCCACGTCGAAAGGATGGAAGGCTGAGTCAACCTTAAGCCGGTGAGAATCAAACTGCCAAACTGCAGAATATAACAGACCCTTGTGGTTACAAGCGGTGTGCCACAAGGGTCTGTTCTGGGTCCTATTCTTTTTAATATGTTTGTGAGTGACATAGGGGAAGGTTTGGTAGGGAAGGTTTGCTTATTTGCCGATGACTCTAAAGTGTGCAATAGGGTTGATATTCCTGGAGGCATCTATAATATGGCAAATGATTTAGCTTTACTAGATAAATGGTCAAAGCAATAGAAACTGCAGTTTAATGTTTTCCAAATGTAAAATAATGCACTTGAGCAAAAGGAATCCTCAATCTGAGTATTGTATTGGCAGTTCTGTTGTTAGCAAAAACTTCAGAAGAGAAGGATTTAAGGGTAGTGATTTCTGACAGTCTCAAAATGGGTGAACACGGAGGTCAGGCGGTAGGAAAAGCAAGTAGAATGCTTGGCTGCATAGCTAGAGGTATAACAAGCAGGAAAAGGGAGATTGTGATCTCGCTATATAGAGCGCCGTTGAGACCACATTTGGAATACTGTGTTCAGTTCTGGAGACCTCACCTACAAAAATATATTGACAAAATTGAACAGGTCCAAAGACAGGCTACAAGAATGGTGGAAGGTCTTAAGGTCTTAAGACTTAATGAACTCAATCTGTATAGTCTGGAGGACAGAAGGAAAAGGGGGGACATGATCGAAACATTTAAATATATTAAAGGGTTAAATAAGGTTCAGGAGGGAAGTGTTTTTAATAGGAAAGTGAACACAAGAACAAGGGGACACAATCTGAGGTTAGTTGGGGAAAAGATCAGAAACAACATGAGAAAATATTATTTTACTGAAAGAGTAGTAGATCCTTGGAACAAACTTCCAGCAGACGTGGTTGGTAAATCCACAGTAACTGAATTTAAACATGCCTGGGATAAACATATATCCATCCTAAGATAAAATACAGGAAATAGTATAAGGGCAGACTAGATGGACCATGAGGTCTTTTTCTGGTGTCAATCTTCTATGTTTCTATGCAGTCAGCTGGCAGTCAGCAGAAGTAACCTGCAGTACTGCATTCTAACCACTGTGTCACCATGGCTCAATCATACAAGCTCTTCAATTTCTGTTTCCAAAGTTAGCAGTTTAGTCTCTTTGGATTTATTTACACTTCTTTGAAGGATGGAGAAATACAAAAACTCAACATATGTTAGCCTTTGAGGTGCTCACTCACTCATTCACATTAAAAAAAATTCTATTGGAAATGATAGTCCTGGATTTCAGAATTCAATTTAAAATTAACATAATGATTTGGTTATTTTATCTTACTTGGATTTTAGATGGTGGACAGGGTTAGGTGGGAAGATGAAACAGAATTGAACGTTTAAAAAAAATTCTACTGTCTATTTTTTCAAAGCCCTTTGGTGTCCACTTTCTGCTATGACACAGTCAGTCATTTAATCAGCCTTGGCTGTTTGCAATGCGAGAGGCTCTAGTGTTTACAGTGATGCTTTCCAATATTCATTTTGCAGATGATCATAGAAAACAGTTGAACAATAACTTTTCTCAGCTTCTGTGAGTTCCCCCACTATCTGAATGGTAACAGCCAGTTAAACACACTGCATGCTTTCAATATCTTAGCTGTGTGTAAGCAAATATTGATTGTGACTGGGATAGTAATTGCACTCATTCACGATAATAGATAGCCTGTTGGCTACAACTATTAGAGCTTGTTTAATAGCATAAAAACTGCCTTAATTGCGTACCTAGAGAGACAAGGGCTGACATGGTATAAATGGAACTGTATTAATAATACTGCACAGCAAGCATTGTACTTGCTAGGTGTGATCAACCTAGAAATCAAGATGTTAGACTTAAGAATTGGGTCAACAAGGACCAGGCTTATTATTTATCTAAAATAGTGACAGGTAAGTTTTTTCATCTTTTAGACACATTTTCCTGCTTTACCTGGTTCCATACTGTTCTGCCTGACTGGCTCGGCAATGCATAATAGTCCAGTGAAAAGAAATCAAACACACACGTGCTCTGCTAATCAGAAAACTTGTATTAGATAAACAAAAATAGCTTACTCAAAAAAACAGTTCTTAATGTCCGAAAACAATCCAAGGCTTACTTCAGCCGCATAGAAAAAACACAGGGAAAAAACAAACAAAGACAACCTGGAATGAGCAAAGACATTTCAGGAGTCCTTTTGAATCTTTGAAGCAAACAGCAAGTCCCAGAGTTTTCACCTCCCACTTGTCTGACAAAGCTGGGTTGAAAACTCCAACGGCACAGAAACTTCGAAGCAGGAACCACAAAACAACACAGATAAACAGCCACAGTTTGCCTTGGCCTTTGTTCCCTTTTTATCCCCTTTAGCCCTCATTAAGGGAACCACACCCAACCCAGGTGCTCCTATCATGATTTGTAATATTCCTTAAAGCGATCCCTTCTTTGCATAGCTCTTCAGTTACGTAAATCAATGTATTGATCTGCAGACTAACTGAGCAAGGACAGACTGTCTGAGGGACTGCAGGCCAAATCCCCTGGGCTGTCTGCTGAATCCTCCTGGCTGTCTGCCACATCTTCCTGGCTGTCTGCCACATCTTCCTGGCTGTCAGCCAGGCTTTCACATTCACTTTGTGCCGCGTCTCTCCCATCTGTGGGAGCAACGGCTGGCCCAGGCCCAAACACAACACATACCAAGTGCTATATTCTTGGCTGGCTCCTGGTTTCTTTTGATGGCTGTTCCTAAAAGGCAGAAACTAATTACCACTCAACAACAGCATCATCAGTTCTAAGACTGCATATAATACCAGTTGTCCACCTGATATTTAATCTTAATCCCATTTTTTCACCACTCCTCTTGACTTTGATTATTGGAATTTTAGAAATCAGAGTTGCATCCTCAACATAGAACATGTTATAGATGTTTCTTCCTCTAATTTTAAAATGATACTAATGTTATTGGAATCCAATTTATCTCAATATATACTCTGCACATAGATTGAATAGCTTGACACATGATCAATTCAATCTAAGACCTTCCTATAATCAATAAAGCATGTACTAAATCCTTTTGATATTCTTTGGTTTTCTCAATTATTCAAAATTGATGTCACATATTACTCAACCTTTTCCAAAGCCAGTTTAAACATCTTCATTTCCATGTAGGCCTCCTGTGTGCATTGATACGTTGGATCATTATTTTGCATTTAAAATACAGGTAGTCCTCAACTTACAACCTTTCCTAAAGACAGGAAGCAACAGGTGAAGCTAGGCAAAATTACATCAGATACCTGTACAATTAACACAGCCCCCCCCCCCCAGGCTGTGTACTCTCACCACTTCTCTTCTCTCTATACACCAATGACTGCGTCTCAAACAATCCATCTGTTAAACTACTCAAGTTTGTAGACAATACAACAGTGATTGGTCTCATTTGAGACAATGATGAAACCGCATACAGACGGGAGGTTGAACAATTAGTCTCGTGGTGTAATCGAAACAATCTAGAACTGAACACACTCAAAACCGTAGAAATTGTGATAGACTTTAGGAGAAACCCTCCCATCCTACCACCTCTCACAATATTAGACTACACAGTATCAACAGTAGAGGCCTTCAAATTTCTAGGTTCTATCATATCTCAAGACCTACCCTCAAAACATCACTACAGAACACTGCACACCAGGACAACTAGACATGACAACATTTTTCCCGAATGCCATCACTCTGTTAAACATATAATTCTCTCAACACTGTCAAACTATTTACTAAATATGCACTACCATTACTACTAGTTTTTCCCATCATTCCTATCACCCATTTCCTTCCACTTATGACTGTAACTCATCTGCACCAAGACAAATTTTATTCTATTCTATTCTATTCATTTAGTGACCGTTCAAAGTTACAGTAGCACTGAAAAAGTGACTTATGACCACTTTTCACACGTATGATTATTGCATCAGTTCCATGGTCATATGATCAAAATTCAGATACTTGGCAACTGGTTCACATTTATGACCATTGCTCTGTCCCAAAATCCTTTGATCACCTTTTGCGACTTCAGGCAACTGAGGCAGAAAAATGGGGCAAAAATCATATAACCAATGTCTCACTTAGCAAGGGAAATGTTGGGTTCAATTGTGGTTGTAAGTCAATAAATACCTGTATTGCACAATAGTTTGTACATTTTTAAGACTTTTTCTTGATATGTTTATTTCACTTGACCTCTTTTGTTGTTCTCCATATTTGCCGGCATACTTTAGTTAGAACTTTTACTGATCATTCTTATTTAGCTTACCTTATTTCTATGGCTATTCCATCAGTTCCTATTGCCTTCCTCCTTGGTAATGAATGAAACACTGGTCTAACTTCATCTTGTAGTATAAGTCCCTCTTGTACATAAGGAACATCATCTAATGTATCTTGGATGTTGACATTTCTCCTCTACAACATTTCAATAGACTTCTTACATCTTTGTTTGACATTTTTTTAATCAACTGATATTTTTCCATTGGCATCTTACCAAACTAATTTAAAACTGGAATCTCCTTTTGAATTCTGTTATTTCCTCCCCTTATTTTTCCATGTTTCCCTCTTCAAAGTCTTTATAGATATTTTTGTAATACTGATTAAAACTCTTCAACTCTATATCTTTCTTAAGATTTATTTATTTATTTATTTATTGCTTTGGCTTCCCTTTCTGTTTTGATCATTGTCATGGTTCTGACATCCAGTTTGCTTTCCTTCATCTTTGGTGATTTCTTTTCACATTTATTCTCGGTCACTTTTTAAATTCACTGTTGTCCAGTATGCAGATCAATTTGACATTTTTTTCAGTTTCATCTTCTATTTTTGAAGATGGAATTGATATCAGCTTTCCTCCAGTTTTCTAGGACACCATCATATAACCAAGAGTGGTCCTGAGATAATT
This sequence comes from Erythrolamprus reginae, assembly GCF_031021105.1. Lineage (NCBI taxonomy): Eukaryota > Metazoa > Chordata > Lepidosauria > Squamata > Dipsadidae > Erythrolamprus > Erythrolamprus reginae. The sequence goes on from NC_091950.1 coordinate 355,937,869, forward strand.
TCTATTATTTTCTTCAGTACTCTGTGATGTATCCGATGTATTCCTTTAAACTAGATAATTGTTTCTTACTTTTTCCTTTTCTACCCTAAACTGTAGTTCCCTCTTTTTCCCAGTAACATTCCTCCCGAGAGTAGAAATTAAGAAGTTCTGCCTTCTTATTGGTTCACCATTTTCTTGTCACAATGTTCTTAAATAGACAGGAGTTTTTATACCATCCCAGAGAAATTGATGTCCAATCTTTTCTTGAAAACCTCCAGCGATGGAGCACGCACAGCTCTGGGAAATCTTGAGATTTCTTTTTATTTCTAACATACTCACAGGATTTTGGGAGCTGGGGTATCTCTCAAAAATCTATACTTATTCTGAGCTCCAGCCTTTCTGACAAAGTTTGTACAGTTTTGAGAGGCTATCTTGTATTTCTGGTTGTTGTTATTTTCTTTTTCTTCTTCTTTGCTCATCAACAGTTTAGAAAGACCTGCATGTATCCTTGTTCTGGCTGGGGAGTTAAAGGGCATACCAAGTTGAAGTTACCAATACTGCTCTAAAAACTCCCCCATCTCGTATTTTTGCAGCAGAAACAGATATACTAAGGTCTCATTATCAATAAGGCCTCAAATTCCAATGAATAAATCAATCTGTTCACAAACAGCTTCTGTATCTTTTGCTTACTTCAGTTTTAAATAAGTAGTGGATAATTACCTTAATGGTGCCTTTATGGGATCTTTGCTTGTTTTGTTTTGTTTTTACCACTGTTTCTGGGCACTTATAAAGTTTTTCTTCCAATATCTCAGCAGGGAGGTTTCTGCCTTACTGTACCTCGTGAAAATTGGAAAAAAAATATTTTTAAAAGAAAGAGGGAGAGGGAAATGATCTCTTGACTGTCTCTTTAGAAAAAGAAAAGAAAATAATGGAGAGGAGAAATAAATTAGCTCCTTTAAGTGCATTCTTGTTAGAGAATGAATACTGCAGTATTATGTCACAGAACTCATGTTCTCTAAAGCTTCACCTTTTCCTCCCAAAGCAAAGTTTAACAAGAAAGGAATGGCAATCAATAAAGGCTAGCAACAGGGGGATAATGTAAGTAAACATCAGGAACAGTGAATTTGGCAAGCCTCCAATTTTACTGTAAGTGTACCAAGATTCAGATAATTTGTTCTGGTTTGTTCCTACCATGACAGCCACTTTGGTGTGGTGGTTAATGCACCAGGCTAGAAACCAGGAGATTGAGTTTATAACCATTTATAACACCGTCACCAGCCTGGGACTAGAACAACTAGTATCCAACAATACCAGACTCAACAACTGTCTCGACCTCATCTTCTGTAATAGCAAAAGTGCTATTTATGGACTGCATATCATAGAACCCTTCTCCAACAGCAACCATAGTATGATCAACTTCAACCTCAACCTACGCCATCATAACACTCAACAGATCAACACGGCACCTAAGTACAATTTCAGGAAAGCCAACTACGAACTCATAGACGCCAATCTCTCACTAATCAACTGGCATTCCTTGTTCTCCAACTGCATCACCATTGATGAACTTTACAACACGTTCTTACACCAAATTAATAATCTCATAAACCTGCATGTCCCTATTACCTCTCCTAGAAGGAAACAAAAAAATAACATTCCTGTCTCAATAAGGAAACTTCAAACCAAAAAAAGATCCCTCTGGCGTAGAAACAAAAAAGGTCCAGTAACCAACTTTAAAAGCCGCTACAGAAGCATATGCCAACAAATAAAAGCAGAATGTCTCAACTACCACAGCGAACAAGAGGAAAACCTCCTACGCTCCAAATCTAACCGTGCCTTCTACAACTTCGTCAACAACAAACTTAACGACTCCAGACCTATTCCACCTCTCGTAGGACCACACAACATAGAATACCACGATGACCCATCCAAAGCTAACCTTTTCAACTCCTTTTTTGGCTCCGTTTTTGTTAACAGTAATGGCTCATCCCCCCTCTTCGCAAACCGCACTTCTAACTCATTAAGAAACCTAACCCGAATCATCTTCACTACAGACTACGTTGAAAAAGCAATCCGTGATCTCAAACCTTCCCTATCTGTTGGACCAGATGGTCTTTGTGCATACTTCTTAAGAAAACTTTCTTCTGCCATAGCTGAGCCCTTAAGCATTATCTTCCAAAAATCCTTCAGGACCAGTACTCTCCCCAAGCTGTGGTCTAAAGCAGTAGTCATCCCCATCTTCAAAAAAGGAGACCCATCACTAGTTGACAACTACCGACCAATATCACTATGCTGCGTCCCTTGTAAAATCATGGAATCAATCATAAATCGATCAATCACCCTTTACCTAGAATCTAATAACCTACTATCAAAAAAACAATTTGGATTCAGAAAGAAACTATCCTGCAACCTACAACTACTCCACTGCAAAAACATCTGGACTACCCACCTTGATCAAGGAAAATCCATAGATGCAATTTATATCGACTTCTGCAAAGCCTTTGACTCTGTGGTTCATGACAAACTTCTCCTAAAACTCAAATCCTATGGCATCTCAGGACTCCTCCACAACTGGATTACTGCATTCCTGTCAAACAGGCAACAAGTTGTCAAAATCGGAAGCGCCATTTCCTCCCCTGTCCCTGTCAAAAGCGGCGTTCCCCAAGGCAGCGTACTAGGTCCTACTCTTTTCATCCTATACATCAACGACCTCTGCGATAATATCGCAAGCAACTGTGTGCTCTTTGCCGATGATGTAAAACTTTTCAACACCACTGACAACACACTCACTCTCCAAAAAGACCTTGACTATGTTTCAGATTGGTCTAACATCTGGCAACTTCGAATCTCATCCAACAAATGCTCTACCCTCCACATCGGCAAAAAGAACCCAAACCTCATATATGAACTGAACAAACAAATTCTCACAGCAAACCCACACTCAGTAAAAGACCTCGGAATACTAATTTCAAATGACCTAAGTGCTAAAGCCCACTGCAACAATATTGCCAAAAAGGCTTCCAGAGTTGTAAACCTGATTCTACGTAGCTTCTGCTCTGGCAATCTCACACTACTGACCAGAGCCTACAAAACCTATGCCAGGCCCATCCTCGAATATAGCTCATCTGTCTGGAACCCTCACCACATCTCAGACATCAACACTCTTGAAAACGTCCAAAGATACTTCACCAGAAGAGCCCTCCACTCCTCCACCCGAAACAGAATACCCTACGAAAACAGACTAACTATCCTGGATCTTGAAAGCTTAGAACTGCGGCGCCTAAAACAAGATTTAAGTATTGCCCACAAAATCATTCGCTGTAATGTCTTTCCGGTCAACGACTACTTCAGCTTCAACCGTAACAACACAAGAGCATGCAACAGCTTCAAACTCAATGGCAATCGCTCCAAACTTGACTGTAAAAAATATGACTTTAACAATCGAGTCGTCGAAGCGTGGAACTCATTACCTGACTCAATAGTGTCAACCCCCAACCCCCAACATTTCTCCCTCAGACTCTCCTCGATTGACCTCTCCAGGTTCCTAAGAGGCCAGTAAGGGGCGTACATAAGTGCACTGATGTGCCTTTTGTCCCCTGTCCAATTGTCTTTCCTTTCCATTTTATCATATATATTCTTCCCTTCCCACCTACTTCTCTTCCTCTTCACTTCCTATCTTTTATATATCACTTAATGTCTATTCCCTTTCATATGTATTGTATATTGGACAAAGAATAAATAAATAAATAAATAAATAAAAATAAAATAGAGTTTTAGTCCCACCTTGGGCACAAAGCCAGCTAGGTGACTTTGAACTAGTCACTTTTTCTCGGCTCTGGGAAGGAGGCAATGGCAAACCACTTCTGAAAATCCTTGCCAAGAAACTCCAGGGACTTGCTGGGTAGTCTCTGAGAATAATGTCCAATCTCTTCTTAAAAACCTGTTAGTTAGTGGCCAATGATCAAGTCTGTCAAGATCCTTCTGTATTTTAAGTCCATCTTCTGGAGGCTAGCTATTTATTTATTTATTAGATTTGTATGCTGCCCTTCTCCGAGGACTCGGAGCAGCTCACAACAAAAACAATACAAATCCAATACTAAAATGATTTAAAACCCTTAATATAAAAACAATCATACATCTCATACAGACCATGCATAAAGTGGAAGCAGCCCAGGGGAATCAATTACCCCATGCCTGATGACAAAGATGAGTTTAGAGGAGTTTGTGAAAGGCAAGGAGGGTGGGGGCAGTCCTAATCTCTGGGGGGGAGTTGATTCCAGAGGAACAGGGCCGCCACAGAGAAGGCTCTTCTCCTGGGTCCCACCAGATGACATTGTTTCGTCGCTGGGACCCGGAGAAGGCCAACTCTGTGGGACCTAACCGGTCGCTGGGATTCGTGTGGCAGAAGGCGGTCCTGGAGATATTCTGGTCCAACTCACCCCATACCTATACCTGCCAGATTGATGTTATCTGCAAATATGATGAGTTCCCTATCTATCCCCTCGTCCAAATCATTGATGAAGATGTTGAAGAATACTGGGCTTAAAACAGACACTTCAGGTACCCTACTACATACTTTCCTCCATGTAGATTCAGTTCCATTGAGGACTACACATTGAGTGCAGTTGGTCAGTCAGTTACAAATCCATCTGGCGGTGATGCTGTCTAACCCACATTTTTCTATCTTATCAAATAGTATGCTCTGGTCTACTTTATCAACTGCCTTGCTGAAATCCAAGTAAATTATATTCATAACATTCACTGGTGGGTGTTGTGGTTGGCTGTGGGCCAGATCCTGCAGCTGGGGATTTTGATGTAGATTTATGGGAATCCTCGGTTTATTGGAGACCTGTTTGGTTGCCAGCTGAACCGGACAGTGAAACTGGCTCACAAGCACACACAGAAAGTGGGGGAGAGGAGACAGATAGGGGGATGGGTACAGCCAGGCCACCAGTCAGTTCTACAGTTCTACAGTGATTCTGAAGGGGACACTATTTTGGAGGACCCAATTTTGGATCCTCGTGTGCAGGATTATGACATGTAGGGATCAGTTGCACAGGCATCAAAGGAGATAAGAGTGTACAGCTGTTCAAGAGGTAATTTAGCTAATGAGTTCATGATAAATAAGGGAAGTTGGGACTGCTGGGGCATGGGCATTTATCCGTTTGGTGAGAAAGCGTTTTGGAAGAAGATTGAAACAGCATGGAGTGCTTTCTGTGTTCAAGGACTCTGGGGAACTTTGCATATTTCAGTGCCAAACAGCTTTGAGGAATTTGGCGTGTTTCCAGTGTGGTTTTATAGCTGCATCATTCACTCCTTTGTTTTGGCATGCTCCAGCATCAAAGGACTTTTGGGTGAGAGTAATTTGACTCCTCTTGGGAATTGTTTTTGCAAGACTGTACTGTATATAAACTTGATTTATTTTCACTGGCTGTGTGTTTGAAACATATTCTGAACTCAAAGGGGGCTAATTGCCAATAGCCTGGCATAACAGCGGGCAGCAGCTGGTGGCTCCAGTAAGAAAATCTGGGATGCGTATGCAGCTGCGCGCCCCTGACGTGCTCCCACAAGCCAAATCTCATGCGAGGACAAATGCGAGAGTGAGATTTTGGCTATTTTTGCCATTTTTTTTGCTTCTGTGCATAGCCAAAATAGCTAAAATCTTGCTCTTGCATGTATCCTTGTGTGAGATTTGGCTTGCTGCATGAAGAATACAATAAGATTTGTCTGGTATAACAACCCATGTTGGTTTTTTGTTGTGCCTTTGCCTCTAGATGTCTGTTAATTTATTGCCTGATTGTCTTTTCCAGAATCTTCTCAGATATTAAGGTCAAGCTGATAGGTATGTGATTTCCTGGATCTATTTCCTCCCCCTTTTTGAAGATGGGAACGGCATCAATTCTTTCCCACTCCTATGGTAGTTCCCCAGTGTTCTGGGATCTTTGAAAGATATAGTTCAGTGGTTCTGAGATCACATCTGCCAGTTTCTTCAGAACCTTGTGGTGTAATCCAACTGTAACCAAGTCAGGAAACTTTGGGAGAGACAGGAATAAAAGATAGCAAGGAGGAAAAGGCCAGGTTAGACATTATTTAGGGAAGGATATCTAAGTAAGGAGTGATGGCCAGCCCGACAGCCATGTTGAGAAATTATCAAGTAGGGATTCATGGCTGGCTCAGGAATTCTGGAAGGCAAAGTCCACAAGTCAAAAAAGGGTCATAGTTACCCATTCCTGCCTCATGGTTTTGTTGACATAGTATAATTCCTATTTTTAAGTAAAAACCTGAATAATAATTGTATAGCTCAGGTGCAATATACGGAATATTTTTTTCATGGGGACAAACATTTTATTAAATCTGCCTTGAAGCCCCCAATTTTAATCTGTGTAAACTAGTTAAGTGATTTATTGCAATCTGGTTATCAGTGAATGTTTCATCTCTACTCCAATACCTCTCTTACTCTGGGATAATGTAATAGAAAATCAAGGTGAAAGGGGGCAATATTGGAAGGAGGAATAAATTAAGGTTGCAAGTATGTATTATAAAAATCAAGAAGCCCGTTGGCTGGCAGCAAAAAGATACAAGAATTCTTTGCAACCACCAAATACTTATCTAGATTTTGAAATCCCAAATAGGATAATCCGAGGATGAATCATCCTATACTGCAAAAGAAATTGTTGTGAAAAGAGATATGAACTTTTAGATTATTTTAAAATAATATGCATGGCAAAGAAAAAGTATGAAGCAGATTTGACTGAAATAGCTTAAGCATGGGAAGCTTTATCACATTTTATCTTACTGCCCACACTCCAGGATTTTCATCAGGAAAAAAAATCATTTAATTTTTGTTTAGTAAAGAAAACAGCACAGGAAGTGAATAAACAGCAGCCTTTTATTGTAAAGCCCATCAGTGGAAGCAAAATGAGATATCACTCCACTGACCCTGGAATTAATGATGGCTCCTCATCTGTTCAAATAGATGGCTAAACTTTTTTCAGTGATACAAATTTTGCTTTTCTGCTGATAGAAAATGGGTAAGAATTTACAGTGATGTGTTTACTCCAGTAAATGCATTAGCTTCATTTTCATTATTAACTGTTCCTTTCATCTGTTATTCCAATGAAATTACTACTATTTTTTCTCATCATTCCTATCACCCATCTCCTCCCACTTATTTTTTAAAAATATGTTTATTAAAGTTTTTTTAATACATAATCTTATTTACAGGTAAATTAGCATCTTGTACAGTAATACCTCATCTTACGAACTTAATTGGTTCTGGGATAAGGTTTGTAAGGTGAAAAGTTCGTAAGATGAAACAATGTTTCCCATAGGAATCAATGGAAAAGCGAATAATGCGTGCAAGCCCAAAACTCACCCCCTTTGCCCATTACGGCCGGTATTTGGATCCTTGTTCGGGGGCAGGGGGCAGCGGGGGGCTGTCAGCGAAGGGGCTGCAGGAGAGGTGGGGTGGGCATTCCGGAAGCGCTCGGAGAAAGCACTCCCAGCGAAGCAGCTGTGAGAGCGCTTTCTCTGAGCACTTTGGGAACACCTGCCCCACCTCTCCTGCAGCCCCTTTGCTGACAGCCCTGGATGAAAGCACTCCCAGTGAAGGGGCTGCGAGAGGGGCGGGGCAGGCATTCTGGAAGCTCTCGGAGAAAGCGCTCTCAGTGAAGCGGCTGTGAGAGCGCTTTCTCCGAGTGCAGAATCCCAGTGGGGGCTGTAATCAAATCAGAAATCCTGGCGATGACATCACAAGGCAGGGAACTCCCTGCGGCAGTCAGAGAGCGCACGCACAGTACAAGAGCCCACGCTCCCGGGCTCGGGTTCGTAAAATGAAAATGGTTCTTAAGACAAGGCAAACAAATCGTAAACGCCAGGTTTGTATCACGAAAAGTTCGTATGAAGGGGCATTCGTAAGACAAGGTATCACTGTATATACATTTTTATCTATATTGTCTTTAACTATTTTTGGATATCTTGATGTTTTATTCTGATGTTTGTTATGAATTCCTTTTTTTAAGTCCATAAATACCACAAATACCCTTTTGCCCAGATTGCATAGTAGTCCAAATCTTTTTGATTGTTTAGCTCCATGGGCAGTCTGTCCATCTCCGCCCACTCGTATATTTTCTTAATTATCTCATTGTCCTCCAGTAGCTACGGATTCTTCCATTTCTGCGCAAATACAATCCTTGCCACTGTTATTATGTGCAGAATTAAATATTTTACATGTTTGGCCTAGGACCCTTTCATAATGCCCAGTAAAAAAAAATCAGGTGTATATTCTATTGTTGTATTTGTTATTTGTTGCAACCAATTACTCAATCTTTTCCAGTATTTTTTCATCTCTGGACATGACCACCATCTCCTCCCACTTATGACTGTATGACTGTAACTTGCTGCTTGTATCCTTAAGATTTTTATTAATATTATTTCCTGATGGCTTATTTGACCCCATGACAATCATTAAGTGTTGTACCTCATGATAGAAACATAGAAACATAGAAGTCTGACGGCAGAAAAAGACCTCATGGTCCATCTGGTCTGCCCTTATACTATTTTCTGTATTTTATCTTAGGATGGAAATATGTTTATCCCAGGCATGTTTAAATTCAGTTACTGTGGATTTATCCACCACGTCTGCTGGAAGTTTGTTCCAAGGATCTACTACTCTTTCAGTAAAATAATATTTTCTCATGTTGCTTTTGATCTTTCCCCCAACTAACTTCAGATTGTGACCCCTTGTTCTTGTGTTCACTTTCCTATTAAAAACACTTCCCTCCTGGACCTTATTTAACCCTTTAATATATTTAAATGTTTCAATCATGTCCCCCCTTTTCCTTCTGTCCTCCAGACTATACAGATTGAGTTCATTAAGTCTTTCCTGATACGTTTTATGCTTAAGACCTTCCACCATTCTTGTAGCCCGTCTTTGGACCCGTTCAATTTTGTCAATATCTTTTTGTAGGTGAGGTCTCCAGAACTGAACACAGTATTCCAAATGTGGTCTCACCAGCATTCTATATAGCGGGATCATAATCTCCCTCTTCCTGCTTGTTATACCTCTAGCTATGCAGCCAAGCATCCTACTTGCTTTCCCTACCGCCTGACTGCACTGTTCACCCATTTTGAGACTGTCAGAAATCATTAATCCTAAATCCTTTTCTTTTGAAGTATTTGCTAACACAGAACTGCCAATACAATACTCAGATTGAGGATTCCTTTTCCCCAAGTGCATTATTTTACATTTGGAAACATTAAACTGCAGTTTCCATTGCTTTGACCATTTATCTAGTAAAGCTAAATCATTTACCATATTACAGACCCCTCCAGGAATATCAACCCTATTGCACACTTTAGAGTCATCGGCAAATAGGCAAACTTTCCCTACCAAACCTTCCCCTATGTCACTCAAAAACATATTAAAAAGAATAGGACCCAGAACAGACCCTTGTGGCACACCGCTTGTAACCTGACTCTGCTCAGAATACTCGCCATTAACAATAACTCTCTGATGTCTATGCTTCAGCCAGCTGCAAATCCATTGAACTATCCAGGGATTAAGTCCAATCTTCACTAATTTATCTATCAGCTCTTTATGTGGAACCATATCAAAGGCTTTGCTGAAGTCCAGGTAGGCAATATCCATGGCACCACCTTCATCCAACACCTTTGTGACATAGTCAAAGAAATCAATGAGATTAGTCTGACATGATTTGCCTTCAGTAAAGCCATGCTGATTTGGGTCCAATAAGTTATTGTTTTTTAGGTGCTGATTTATCCTCTTTTTGAGTAGAGTCTCCATCATTTTAACTACAACTGATGTCAAGCTAACTGGCCTGTAATTACCAGCTTCTTCTCTACTGCCCTTCTTGTGAATAGGCACAACACTGGCCATTCTCCAGTCCTCAGGAACTTCTCCTGTTAACAAGGATTGGTTAAACAAATCAGTCAGGGGGGTAGTAATGACAGATCTGAGTTCTTTAAGAACTCTGGGGTGGATGCCATCTGGACCCATTGCCTTATTTATCTTTAATTGTTCAAGTTCTTCTAAGACATCGGCTTCTAAGATCACTGGAGCTGAATCCGTACAGCTGGAAGCAATGCTATATCCCTCTATAGTATTATTTTGTACGGTGTCTTTTGAGAAAACTGAACAGAAGTAGCTATTGAAATGGTCAGCGATCTCCTTATTCCCATTAATGCATGTATTATTCCCGGTACTAAGTTTCGTGATGCCGCAGTTTTTCTTCTTCTTATCACTAATATATCTGAAGAAGGTTTTATCCCCCTTCTTTACAGATTTGGCAATTTCTTCCTCTTTTGAGGCTTTAGCAGCATATATTATCTGTTTTGCCTCCTTCTGTCTCATTTTATACACCTCCCTATCAGCTATACTTCCAGACTCTTTATACCTCCTATAGGCAGCCTTTTTTTCATTGACTATAGCCCTTACATCATTGCTAAACCATAGCGGTTTCTTCTTCCTTTTACCTTTAGTTATTTGTCTTACATACAGTCCAGTGGCTTTTAAGATGGCCTTTTTTAATACAGTCCACTGGGTGCTCGCTCCTGCCATTTTATCCCTCCCCTTTAATTCATTTTCTAAATATTCCCCCATTGCATTAAAATTTGTTTTTCTGAAATCCAATACTTTTATTGCATTATAGGATTGCTCACAATTAGTTTTTACATCAAACCACAAACATAGATAGTCACTGCATCCTAAATTTTCTCCCACCTTGACATCTGAAACCCAATTCCCATTCGTAAAAACTAAATCTAGAATATTCTCCCCTCTAGTTGGTGTCTTAACCAGCTGTGCCAGAGCTGCTCCTGTAAAGGCCTCTACTATATTCTTACTTTTGCATGTAAGGGCACTGGGGATATACCAGTCAACATCAGGCATGTTGAAATCACCCATAACCACAATATCTCCCTTTACTGCCATTTGGGTAATTTCATCCACCATCTTGTTGTCATATTCCTCGGATTGCCCTGGAGGCCTATAGATCACCCCAATTCTAATGACAGAACCTTCTTTATTTTGCATGCAAATCCAGAGAGTCTCTAGATCTTGACATGTATTGTGAATTAGTGTTGTTTTTAGACTTTCTTTAATATAAATGGCTATTCCACCTCCCCTTCTCTCTATTCTATCCTTCCTATACAGTGTATATCCTGGTATGGATATTTCCCATTCATTAGAATCCTTAAACCATGTCTCAGTTATGGCAACCAGGTCCAAATTATCTCTATATATTATGGCCATTAAGTCACAGAGCTTGTTGCTCAAGCTTCGAGCATTCGTGCACATTACCCGAAGAACATTATTTTCATTATTAGTTTGCCCCTTATCATCAACAACTACATCTATTTCATTTGCAGCTCCCTTTTCATAAGCTTCCAAAAACTGCTTTATCCTCATTGGTCGGGGACAGAAATCACCCACATCAGTTACATCTCTGTCCCCTTTACCTAGTTTAAATGCCTGTCCAAAAAAGTTCTGAATTCCTCACCGAGCACCTGGATACCTCTGTATGATGGATGCAAACCATCCCTCTTAAACAACTCCCTATTAGACCACCTACTGACATCATGACTTACATAGCCAAAACCTTCAGCATTACACCACTGCCTTAACCACACATTAAACTCTCTGATACACATTGTTTTATCATCTTGGCCACAAACCGGTAACACCTCTGAGAAAGTCACTGAATCAGTTATTTTACCCAGCTCCACACTTAGACATTGAAAATCTCTTTTTACTACATTAACATTTCTCTGGGACAAATCATTTGTGCCAAGATGCACCACCACATCAACGTTATTACCTTTACTCACAGCCTCAACAATGTTTGTAATCCGCCTCCTGTCCCTGCTGGCAGTGGCCCCTGGGAGACACCTCAGCACCTTCACCACATCCTTGCTCTGTCCCAAATCAACACCTCTAACAGTCGAATCACCCACAAGAAAATGTGTCCTCTTTTTATTTCTAACTGCACTTGATGGTTTGGTGACATTTACGACAACTTCCCAAAAATGATTCTTGACAAATCTATATGATTCTTGACAAATCTATATTTTCTTTTATGTACACTGAGAGCATCTGCACCAAAGACAAATTCCTTGTGTGTCAAATCACACTTGGCCAATAAAGAATTCTATTCTATTCTATTCTATTCTATTCTATTCTATTCTATTCTATTCTATTCTATTCTATTCTATTCCATTCCATTCCATTCCATTCCATTCTATTCTATTCTTTAAAAAATAGCAAGTGGTCCATTCAATTCTTTTGTGATTTATTTTCTTAAAGGGAAATCATGATTGTATTTCCTCCTAAAAACCATTTTTTAAATTTATTTTAATAATATTTAGCCTGCCTTTCATTACTGGTCAGTTTGTAAATTACAGATAGCTTATAAAGCTTTATTTTAAAGTCCTATAAATATATATTTTAATAAAACACACACACACACACACACAGAGGATTCAGAGATCCCAGATTTATCTGAAAGGAGACTAGGAAAAGACTTTGCTTAATACTTCAGAGATCCCTGCAAAGATAGATTCTATTGTGCCAAATCAGTGTTTTTCAAACAAAATTTCCAGACAAATCCAGCATTGCTAAATGGACAGATGGCCTGGCATAGGACAAAGCAGATTTCTTTCCAGTCACATTCTTAAAGTAAAAATGCAAACTTCAGGCATAGTAAGAGTAACTAGACATGTACTCACAGGTCCTTCTCCTTTCCCTTTTACACGTTTCTTTCTCTAGCCTGCATAGGTTAGAACCATATTTCCTTCACACCTGTGCTTGTTTCCTGTTTAAAAATAAATCAACCTTTTCTTGCTTTGTCCCTTCCTTGCTTTACGCACTATAAAAGACTCATGTTAATCCCTTTTTGGCAGTTTCTCGATGCTTACACCAATCTTTGCCCTAGTGATTTCTCCAACCAGTAAATATACCATGTACCTCTCCTTAAGAGCAAAACATAATTCAAGCTGATATTATTTCAGCTTCTAAAAATGTTGTGTTTCACCCTATTCAGAACATGTAATTGTCAAAAAAAGAAGCCAAAGAATATAATCTTGGCATAAAAGTCAACCCCAATAATTTTAAGAAAAACCACTGTCAAAGGGATAGACTGGAAAGAGCATTTCGTGAGTGACATAAAGAACACACACTGCATTATATACAGTATGTGTATACAGACTATAAGATGCATTGGTGTATAAGGCGATTTCAAAGAAGTAAGAAAAGAAGTTTTTGTCCTTCCAGCAATCCAAATTCTCTGTGCGCCCCATTTTTTGAAAAAATGAGCCAATTTTTTCACTTGTTTTTTTGTAAAAAATGGAGTGGGTTTGGGAGGCCTGCAGAGAGTCTCTGGGGGCTAGGGGAAGGCAAAAATGCCCCCATTTTTGTGAAAGATGACCTGGTTTTTTGGCCATTGTTTTTTTGTAAAAATAAGGTAGGCAGAGGGTTTGGGAGAGTTCCTGAGGGCTGGGAGAAGGAAAAAAACACCCTCGTTTTTCCAAAAAATGGCCCAATTTTGCCCAATTTACGCAAAAACTCAGGTGTTTTTGCCTTCCCCCAGTCCCCAGGAGCTCTCGGTAGGCTTCTCAAACCCTCCACCCACCACATTTTTGCAAAAAAAGGGCCAATTTTTCACAAAAATGGGATGGGTAGTGGGGCTTTGGGAGGCCAAAAATGGCTGTATTCAGTGTATAAGATACACTGATATTTCAATCCTCAAAAGGTGTGTCTTATACTCCAAAAATATGGTATGTTGTAGGTATGATGTTCATATAAAGCTGGCAAATAATATGATACAATCATATCATATATCCTAAAATATATAATATAAAACAATAGAATAAAATAAAATAGAACAGGATAGAAATTGGAGCATAGCAAATATAACTGACACTGCAAACCTAAATGTTTCAATCAAATACAAATCACACTAGATTCAACTGAAATGAAATTCCCAGGAGTGAGTATAAATAGAAGAGAAGAAGCTGCTCCTCATCAGCAGGGCTTTTGTAAATACAAGGAATCAGTCTAGCTGCAATGGTACTTGGATTTCCTAAGGGATGTTGGAAAAATCAATGCAAGTGTTTGGAGCAACGCCATTTCTGAAAACAAGTGCAGCCTTAGCATTTATTTTATCATTAGTCAATAATATAAAGCAGCGTTTCTCAACCTTGACAACTTGGAGGTGCATGGAGTCCCAAAAACAAAAAGTCATCCTACATTGTTGGCACTTAAAATCATCTTTGCAGAACATTCTTCAAATAACTGTTGCTAGGTGGATATATATAAATCATTGATGGCGAACCAATGGCACTTGTGCTACAGGTGGCACGCAGAGCCATATCTGATGGCATGCAAGGTACTGCCCTATGTTAGCTCAAGCATGTATGTGCATGTGGTAGTACACACGTGTTCAACTCGCATATTTTCAGCAGAATGTTAAAGGTATCTGTTGGCATGGGTGTCAAGATAAAGAGGTGTTCATGCATATGCTTTGGGAATGCCTGGTAGTGCAGAATTTTTGGCAAAAAGTGCAAGAGGATATTAATAGGATGTTAAATATACAATGGATAATTATTAAGGAAATGGCAGTATTGGTTAAAAGCGAGGCGATGGGAGAATTTAGAGAACTAAAACAAGCAGCGATAGAAAGTGCTCAGGCGATAATAGTCTTGGGTTGGAAGGATGCAACAAAATGGACATTACAAAATTGGTACCGGTACATGGTGGACCACATTCAATTTGAGATTATGGACAAAAGGATGAATTCGGTTAATGAAACTGATCTGCGTCAACTGATGGGACGATGGGACAAGGTAAGATGATATATGGCGAGTAGAATCTGAGACCAAGCTACAAGGAATAAATTGGAATCACTCTATAATATGTAAACAGATACTTTGCTCTTGTGTTAAAATGGAATATACAAGAAACACCCCCAATTTGGTGGTGGGGTTTTAATGCTTGTCTGGGGGGTGGGCACTATTCACAAAGCACCTGCTTTATGTTGTGTGTGTGTGTGCATAATTTTAAAAAATCAATAAAAATATTAGATAAATAATAATAATTAAAAAAGCATACATGTGTATGCTGTCTAATTGATTTTCTGCCTTCTTTTGGGCCATGTTTGCTCTCCCCAGGCTTCAGGGAAGCCTCCTGAACCCTGGGAATGGCAAAAAACAGCCCAACAGGCCAACTGGAAGTTTAACTTTTGGTTGGCCTGTTGGGACATTTTTTGCTCTCCACAGGCTTCAGAAGGCTTGCCTGAACTCTGGGGATGGTGAAAAACAGCCCAATAAATCTACTGGAAGTCTGGAGGCTTCAGTGAGGCCTGTGCACATGTGCAGAGGGACATCACCGGGGGGGGGGGTTTGTATGCACACGGGGGCAGAATAGAAGTTGTGCACATCTACAGGGGGGAGGGCATTGCATTATGGATGTGGGCATGTGCATGCCAAAAAAGGATCACCATCACTGATACAGATATAGATATAGATGATATAGATATAATGATAGATGATATTGACATAGATATAGAAAAAGATATATAGATATGGTCAGTAATGGGCAGCCAAAATTTTTACTGCCACACTTATTTTGTGGGTGTGGCTTGATGGTCAAGGGACCGGGTAGGAGTGGCTTGCTGACCATGTGACCGAGTGACTTGAACGGTCATCATCATTCAAGTGAACTGTTAAGTCCTCGATTTACAACCTCACCAGTGTCGCTCTCTAGTGTGACAATTTGCTTCGCAATTCCCATGCTCTCCTTCCTGGCTCGCCCCTCACCTCAGGCTGGGTAGCTAGGCAAACGGGTGCCAATCAGCTGTTGAGAAAAGATGGGTGAGGAAATGGGTCCCCTTCAACTTCTGCCGGCGCTGGTCTCCCTGGTGCTTTTCAAGGAGGGAGAGGAGGATGGGAGGGGGGAGGTCAGCTGGAGCTGGGCACACAGCTCCATTTATATTATGAGCCGCCCCAAGTCCTCGGAGAGGGGCGGCATACAAATCCATTAAATAAATAAATAAATTTAGACTGGTGGAAATGCGTTCCATCCCATCCTGCCTGCTGCCCACCCCTAGATATGGTTATATAGATATAGATACGGAGAGAGGGGGAAAGAGAGAGAGAGAGAGAGAGAGAGAGAGATGATATACTGTACTTATAAAGATATAGATATAGAGACATAGATAGAAAGAAGAGAAGGATTTAGGGGTAGTGATTTCTGACAGTCTCAAAATGGGTGAAGAGTGCAGTCAGGCAGTAGGGAAAGCAAGCAGAATGCTTGGATGCATAGCTAGAGGTATAACAAGCAGGAAGAGGGAGATTGTGATCCCGCTGTATAGAGCGCTAGTGAGACCACACTTGGAATACTGTGTTCAGTTCTGGAGACCTCACCTACAAAAAGATATTGATAAAATTGAACAGGTCCTAAGACGGGGTACAAAAATGGTGGAAGGTCTTAAGCATAAAATGTATCAGGAAATACTTAATGAACTCAATCTGTATAGTCTGGAGGACAGAAGGGAAAGGGGGGACATGATCGAAACATTTAAATATGTCAAAGGGTTAAATAAGGTTCAGGAGGGAAGTGTTTTTAATAGAAAAGTGAATACAAGAACAAGGGGGCACAATCTGAGGTAGTAGATGCTTAGAACAAACCTCCAGCCGACGTGGTTAGTAAATCCACAGTAACTGAATTTAAGCATGCCTGGGATAAACATAGATCCATCCTAAGATAAAATACAGGAAATAGTATAAGGGCAGACTAGATGGACCATGAGGTCTTTTTCTGCTGTCAATCTTCTATATTTCTATGTTTTTATATTTCTTTGTTTCTATTTATATAAACAGGAAAATTGCCAATAAAGTTCAATATAATTTATGTCCTTATAGTTACCATTTACTGACGGAATGACTTTCTTTTTTTTTATTTTATTTTTTTTAAATAATTTTTATTAATTTACAAAGAGTTATATACAAAGGGAGGAAGATGCATCTTAATTGATAACATATACCCACGGGCATAATATAATTATTCTATTCAGTTACACTTTGTCTAATCAATATACATATCAGAATCATAACCTATTATGGCTGAAATACTATATCTTTATAGTTCGTTATCCTTTAAGTCTTCTGGGTCTTCCTCCCATCCCCTTCCCCCCCACTGAACTATGATAGTTCTAAAAAAGTTTAGATTGTTAATTGGGCGGCATATGGTTGCCGCGGTTTTGTTGTTATTTTATTTTTATCAATACATTTCTAAATTACACTTGAGAAGAGATCGTATTGGATTGATCAAAATATTCATAATAATCCGATATAACCATTCAGAGTTTTACGTTTTGTATAGCCATTTCTACGCTATCCATTAATATATTTTAATCTACATTTTATATTATTTCCTTGTTTTTCTTTCCTTTCTCCATTTGTTTTTTATTTTTTACCCAGTCATAAAATTTTTCCCAATTCTTATAGAATCTCGAATCTTCTTTATTTTTAAGTTTTTGGGTGATCCATTTCTGCACAATCATAATTTTTTTAAATAATTTCTCTTTCATTTGGTGTATTGTCTCTTTTCCAATTTTGTGCTATTGTGATTCTTGTAGCTGTAATTATATGTTGTATTAGGTATGTGTCTTCTTTTTTAATTTTCGAATCCATTATGCTCAGTAGGAATATTTCTGGTGTAAGTTTTAATGAGATTGCTGTGATTTGTTGTATCCATATTTGAATTTTTTTCCATAGTTTTTTTATGGGAGGGCATGTCCACCATAGATGAAAGAAGGTTCCGGCTTTGCTATTGCATCTCCAACAGTTTGGTTTTATGTTGGGGTAGATCTTGGCCAGTCTCGTTGGTGATAAGTGCCATCTATAAAACATTTTTTGTAGATTTTCTTTATACGGAACTGATTTAGTAATTTTCAGGTTTCTCCACATTTGTTCCCATTGTTCAATATAAATGCTATGACCTATGTTTTTGGCCCAGGTAATCATATTTTCTTTTACTAATTCAGTTTCCATAGTGTACCCCATTATATAATTATACATTTTGGTTATAATTTTTTTCCCATATCCTAGTAATATTTTATCAATTATACTATCTTTTTCTTGGATTCCTTCTTTCTTTTTGTCTTTATTCCATTTCGTCAAAATTTGGGCGTAGGACCACCAGTCAATATCGATATTTTGGTTTCGTAGTTGTTGTCTAGATTTTATACCCCCTTTCTCATCTAGTGTGTGATTATAATTCAGTACTTTTTGTGTTTGAAATAGGTTAGGGTGTCTAAGTGCTTCAAGGCTGGAGTACCATCTTGGGATTTTGCAGTAGTGTTCTTTTTTAATTCTTAACCAAACGTTTATTAAAGAGTCCCTGATCATGTGGCTTCTAAAGTATACTGGAGTTTTCTCTTTTTCGCTCCATAGGAAGCTATGCCATCCTTGGAGAATATTATGTCCTTCCAAGGCCAGGAGTCTCTGGTCTTGGAGGGTTATCCATTCTTTTGCCCATAAAAGGACCGATGCTTCGTAGTAAGCTTGAAAGTTTGGTAGTCCAAATCCGCCTTGTGTTACCCTGTCTTGTAAAGCTTTAAATCTCACCCTTGGTTTTTTCCCAGCCCAGATAAATTTTGAAATAGTTGTGTTTATTTTGGTGAAAACTTTTTTGTTTAATTTTATTGGGATCGTCTGGAATAAATATAAAAATTTAGGTAATATAGACATTTTGATTGTGGCTATCCTCCCTGATAATGAGATGTGAATTTTATTCCACCTGATTAACTGTTGTTCTGTTTTTTTAATAAGGGGATCATAATTATCCTTTTGTATTGTACCACATCTATTAGTTAGTATTATGCCCAGATATTTTACTTTTTTGACGGTTTGGATTCCTAATATTTTTTCTAGTTCCTGTTCTTGTTTAATGTCCATATTTTTGGTTATGATTTTAGTTTTTTGTTTATTGATTTTTAGACCAGCTACCTCTCCATATTGTTGTACTTCTCTCAGAAGGTGTTCCCCTGCTTCTATTGGGTCCTCCAAGATAAATGCTAGGTCATCTGCATAAGCCTGGACTTTAAATTCCTGTTTTTTTGTCGTGAGACCTATAATTCTCGCATTGGTTCTTATTTGGTTTAAAAGTGTTTCTACTGCTAAGATGTATAGAAGCGGAGATAAAGGACACCCTTGTTGGACTCCTTTTGAAATTTAAAAAGATCTTGTTAATTCCCCATTAAATATAATTTGAGCCGATTGAGTATTATATATAGTTTGAATCATTTTTATCATTTTTGGGCCGAATTGCATTTTTTTAATTAATTCAAGAATAAACTCCCATCTTAGGTTATCGAAGGCCTTTTGGGCGTCCAAAAATATTAGTGCTAATTGTTTTTCTGAGTGTGTCTCATAGTATTCTAAAGTATTGAGAATTATTCTTGTGTTGTTTCTTATGTATCTATCTGGGAGGAAACCATTTTGATCTTCCTTTATTGTTTTGTTTAGAATTGATTTAAGTCTTTCAGCTATTATTGTCATGAAGATTTTATAATCAACATTGAGGAGGGATATTGGCCGATAGTTTTGTATGTGCTTTTTTTTTTCGGGATCTTTCGGGATTAGACTTATTAAGGCTTGTGTCCAAGATGTCGGTAACAAACCTTTTTCTAATACTTCATTAAATATTATTACTAGGATTTCTAGTAAGGACTCCTTTAGTTCTTTATAGAATTCGGCCGGTATCCCATCTGTACCTGGGGTTTTACTATTCTTTTGTTTAGCTATTGCGTATTCCACTTCTGATTTGGTTATTTCTTTATTTAGTATGGTTTCATCTAATTCTGGTATCTTCTGTATTTTCGCTTCCTCTAAATATTTATTTAGTTGGGTTTGATTTGTTTCTTCCTTTTGATATAGATGGGCATAATATTGAACTGCTATGTTCTTTTTTCCCCCAGTATATATTGTAGTTCCCCATTTTTATCTTCTAAGGTTTGTATGTATCGCTCTTCTTCCTGCTTTTTCAGTTTGTAAGCAAGCCATCTGCCTATTTTATTCGCATTTTCGAATTGGTATTGGTTGGTCTTCCTTAATTTTATGACAATTTCATCTTGTATTATTAGATTAATGTTGTGTTTTATTGTGTCTATCTCTTCTCTTATTTTTTCATTTTGGAGGTCTTTTTGAGCTTCTATTTCTGAGTGTTTTAGTTTACTCTTAAGTTCGTTTAGTTTCCTATCTTTATATTTCTTTTTTTTTTGCTAGGTAAGCTATAGTTATGCCTCTCATAAATGCTTTTGTTGTGTCCCAAATATTCTGAATGGTGGTGTCAGTGTTCCAATTATCTCTTAAGAATAGGTTGAGTTCTTGTTTGATATGTTTAATATAATCCTGATCTTGAAATAACAGTTGATTTATGGACCACCGGTGTTGTCCTGGGGTCGGTATTTTAATTTTCATCAATATTGGTTGATGGTCTGCCCAAATATTTGGGCCTATTTCAATTTCATGGATTAACTTCCCAAAATTTTGGTCTGTACAAATCATATCTATTCGGGACCACGACTTTTGGGGTGGTGAATAAAAGGTATATTCCCGGGCAGATGGGTGTCTTTCTCTCCAAATATCTACCAGTCTATATTCCCTTGCTATTTCCTGGAATTCTGATGGTAGTGTTTTCCTATCTTTCAGTTTTTTCTTCGTAGATTTAACATCTTTTTTGATGTCACTCACTGCATTATAATCTCCAATGATACAGATGTCCCCTTTTTGTATCTGTGCTAGCTGTTCAGCTAATTTTTGATAGAATTGTTTCTGTTTTGTGTTTGTGGCATAAATCGCCACTATCACTATTTCTCTATATCCTATTTTAATTTTTACAATTAGTATTCTTCCATCTTCATCCGAGTAGATTTTTTCCGGTTGGTATGTGTCCCTAATGTATAAAGCAATCCCTCTCTTTTTTGAGTCTGATAAAGC
Source organism: Erythrolamprus reginae (assembly GCF_031021105.1). Lineage (NCBI taxonomy): Eukaryota > Metazoa > Chordata > Lepidosauria > Squamata > Dipsadidae > Erythrolamprus > Erythrolamprus reginae. Next base: position 355,958,863 of record NC_091950.1, read on the forward strand.
TGTAAATAGTTTACCTAGTTTTTTATTTTCTAAAAGTTTACAATCCTGCTTTCTAATGTGTACTTCTTGAAGGCATAATATATCTGAATTTTGTTTTAATAGTTTTATCATTGTCTGTTTTCTTTTTATCGGAGAATTCAATCCATTGATGTTTACAGAGATCAACTCAAGTGTTTTTCGCGTCATTCTCCTCCCTGTCCTCTCCGGTTACTTTCTCTTCCTTTACTGACGTTTGGCCGCCGCTCTTGTTGTAACCCTTTGTTCTTTCTGTTGTTCTTCCTTGCCCTGTTCTTCCTCTCCTCTATCCTCCGTCCGTCTCTCCTCCTGTGATAAATCTTCAATAGTTTGACGAATCTCTGTGTCTTGTTCTAGATTTTTTTGAATAAAATAATCTGCTTTCTCAAACGAATCTATTTTGATTTTTTTCCCCATTCCATGTTACCAAAAGACCGTCCGGAATTAGCCATCGGAATGGGATTCCCCTTCTCAGTAGCTTTGCTGTAAAGAAGTGAAATTCTCAACATGGGTTGAATTGCTGTAAAGAAATTAAACAAAGTGTTTCCAATGAGGGGAATGATGAGCAAGTTGGCAAAAGAAGCTGAAACAGGGGACAAAAATCACTCTAGAATATTTAGAAGTTAATCGAAACTTAGGCTAAGAGAATGTGATCCACAATGTACATTGTGAGCCAGAAATGATACCACTGAGGTTTTCCAGGAAAAAGAACATTTTTTTCTTGTTTTGGTTTTATGCATTGGTTGTTCGTTTAAAAACTGAAAAAGTATGTATGGATGATGAAAAAACAACATTTGTTAAAATCTACAAAATTTGTTAAAATCTATATTTGTTTAATATTTTTTATTTTTGTGATGTCTTTTTGTTACAATTCTTGAACTGAAAGATATAAGTTGCATATATTTATATTCTTTTTAGCTCTTAAGAAATATAGAGTTAATTTTAGGAGAGCGTGAAAAGCACAGATATGGAAAACCACAAACTAAATACTATATTGTTACATAGAAACATAGAAGTCTGACGGCAGAAAAAGACCTCCTGGTCCATCTAGTCTGCCCTTATACTATTTTCTGTATTTTATCTTAGGATGGATATATGTTTATCCCAGGCATGTTTAAATTCAGTTACTGTGGATTTATCTACCACGTCTGCTGGAAGTTTGTTCCAAGGATCTACTACTCTTTCAGTAAAATAATATTTTCTCATGTTGCTTTTGATCTTTCCCCCAACTAACTTCAGATTGTGTCCCCTTGTTCTTGTGTTCACTTTCCTTTTAAAAACACTTCCCTCCTGGACCTTATTTAACCCTTTAATATATTTAAATGTTTCGATCATGTCCCCCCTTTTCCTTCTGTCCTCCAGACTATACAGATTGAGTTCATTAAGTCTTTCCTGATACGTTTTATACTTAAGACCTTCCATCATTCTTGTAGCCCATCTTTGGACCCGTTCAATTGTTTATTTATAAAATATAATAAGGAAAGAAAGAAAGAGCAAAATATCTTTTTTCTCTTTGTTCTTTCTTTAAAAATGTGTATATATTTGCATTTGCTTTTTTGTATTGTGTATTCTTTAATAAAAAATTACAAAAAAGTAAAAAAATAAAAACTGAAAAAGGGAATAAACATTTCTACAAAGATGGTACAACCCCCCCCCCCCTAATATTAAAGTATCCTTTGAGCTGAGCATAAACCCTTGAGAGTTCAAGAATACGTCCCTCTCATTTTGAGCAAAAAATAGAAGTGATTTGTCACTGCCTTCCCTTTGGTTTTTTGTTTTGTTCTTTTAAAATCCTATTCTATTCTCCAGATCTGGGATATTTTTTTTCCCCTAAGCGCTTGTCTGCATTGTGCCCGATTTACTTCGGAATCTAAAAATGGGTAGCCATGCACTGCCATCTGCTGCTCATTATAAGTATTACAGAATGCAAAAAAAGGGAGGAAGATTTCAACCAGTAAATCAGGAAAACATTTTAAACCATTGATAACAAACAAACAAACAAACCCAATGGGAAACATTCAACCAGCTTAAGTAGAAAGGTTTTAATTGAGTATGTTTTAAAAGAGCAAAATGGAAATCCATGAGAATAATGACATTGTGGAATGCAGGCACAGTTGAGAGAGGAAGAGGAACTTTAAGCTCTACTGCTCTGCCTTACAATGTTCAGGTTTTGTTGGTAATATTTTAAGGGAATTGATATTTCCCCCCTGTTGTCAGGGTCTACATAAACATGTTGGGCAGATTCTCATATCCATTTCAATACTCTGAGCAGTTAGTGAATGAATGTATACTTCTCAAAAAAAAAAAGGGGGGGGGACACTCACATAACACATCCTAGATCTGAATGAAAGAAATATTCTTATTGAATACTTTGTACAAAGTTGAATGTGCACAACAGCATGTGAAATTAATTGTCAATCAGTGTTGCTTCCTTAGTGATTTCACAGAAGTTTGATTTACTTGGAGTTATATTGTGTTGTTTAAGTGTTCCCTTTATTTATTTATTTTTTGACCAGTGTATATCATTACTATTTTAAGTAGCATAAGAAAAGATCAGGATTAAATTTTCACCTGTTTATTCTTTAAATTTTCTCCTGGGAGAAGGTAAGCTTCTCTTAGATTTTCTGAACAGATGCCCATTTTTGGAATAAATTCCTGTTTTGCTTTGTTGTTTTTATCTATTAAACTGTTATACTACTGACTATTAAGTGCTGCTGCGGTATTACATTAAAACTAAAACATTAATTATTACAACTTTTAATTAAAAAAACTATTAAAAACAACTGTCAAAAATTGTTAAGTGTCACCAATTGTTCAAATGTCATGGTATCTTAATTGTGTAATAAAAAAAATACGACAGTGATACGATCATGGAGTTAGACAAATAGAATGAAAATCACAATTTAACCATTTGGAAAATCATTGCTTAGTTTCTATAAATAATGTGCTCAGCCATTATTATCTATTGCAAAGCTTTATTTACTTTGTTATTTTTTTAAAAAAATAACTTCACTTTTAGGAATTCAGGGAAGCTAAATGCACAGTCATTCATTTTAAAAAGCCAGTTCATTTTTCTCCCCAAAATGGAAACATACTGTATACTATTCAATAAAATAAACAGAACTGCAAAACAGGTCTGGAGGACAGAAGGAAAAGGGGGGACATGATCGAAACATTTAAATATATTAAAGGGTTAAACAAGGTCCAGGAGGGAAGTGTTTTTAAAAGGAAAGTGAACACAAGAACAAGGGGACACAATCTGAAGTTAGTTGGGGGAAAGATCAAAAGCAACATGAGAAAATATTATTTTACTGAAAGAGTAGTAGATCCTTGGAACAAACTTCCAGCAGACGTTGTAGATAAATCCACAGTAACTGAATTTAAACATGCCTGGGATAAACATATATCCATCCTAAGATAAAATACAGAAAATAGTATAAGGGCAGACTAGATGGACCAGGAGGTCTTTTTCTGCCGTCAGACTTCTATGTTTCTATGTTTCTATGTTTCTAACAGGTGGATGAGTAAAACATCAACTGAGGAAATCTCTCTTTTTTTAATTTAAGCATGATATTTTGTAATGACAACTTTTGGAGGGTTTCCTTGGGGACCAAATTAGATAGTTAAGTGAAAGATCATTAATCCTCTGACTCTCCCTAGCTGTGAAAGAATTGGTTGAATACTGAGCTTTCTTTTATCAGAATACTTTTCCTGAGATTACAAGCACAATATGCTAATAATAATAATTAAAAATTTATTATTCATCTCGGTCTAGCCTAATATTTTTAATACAAAACAGTTACCTTATGTAAATGTTTGTTTGCTTGTTTGTTTGTATTCATCCATCCATCCATCCACTTGTTTATTTACTTATTTACTTATTTACTTATTTACTTATTTACTTATTTACTTATTTACTTATTTACTTATTTACTTATTTACTTATTTACTTATTTACTTATTTACTTATTTACTTATTTACTTATTTACTTATTTACTTATTTACTTATTTACTTATTTACTTATTTACTTACTTACTTACTTACTTACTTACTTACTTACTTATTTACTTATTTACTTATTTACTTATTTATTTACTTACTTACTTATTTGTTTGTTTGTCTTCTATGCCACCCAATCCCAATGGACTCAGGGCGGGTTACAACAGCAATATAAATACAATATAAATAGGCACAAAACGATAGAAAGAAGTCAAACATTATCTAAGACTAAAACATTATCTGAAACTAAAACCCCATGATAAAAGTTATTATAAAAAGGACAGTCACAATCATATACGTGCACACCATTCATACAGTTGGCCATCAAAGATGTAAATGTATGGCTCGCAGGCCTGCCGGCAAAGCCAAGTCTTCATGGTCTTACGAAAGGCTAGCACATTACAACCAAAATTCTACAGAAACAGATAGGAAATGATCTTATGTTCATAGAGGAATTGGATCAATTTTCACTCTGGCAGAAAACTGTTTTTCTTACTAGGTAAACAAGATACTTGACAATATTGACATAATATTGTAATAATATTATGTGTAATAAATTGTTTTATATTGTAAGCTGTCCAGAGTCCTTATAGACCAGATGGGCAGCAAATACGTTGATTGATTATATATCCTTACTTGCCTGATATATCTTTTCTCTACCTTCCAAATTCTTATTGAATACTTCAAAACTTGTTAAATACTTTAGTCTGATTATACGATACATTTCAGAAAACCTGAAAATATTCATACTATAAGGGTAAAATATAGAAGATAAGAATGTTTGTTTATGATACTATCCAAATGGCAGACTTTCACAAAAATGTGACCTAATAACAGCTGTATTCTTATTTAGGTGTTGATCAATGCTTCTGATATTTCTAGTGTATTGCTTTGTTTTATTTTTAATTCATTAGAACTAAAATCAGCTCAGATATAGTTCTACATAGGCTAGAGCCTGAATGGTTAATTAAGTGCCATCAATTTCATTGGCCTACTTTAAAATGTGACTAAACTTGGATTGAATTGTGTTTTATTCTTTCAAGTCACCTGGTAACAGATTTAGAATAAAAAGTGGGACAGATAAAAACCAGCAAACATGCACACATTAGTGATGCTGACTTCAGGATCCTTTGATCCTTGGATCAAAGTTTAACCTCCCTGATCATAATGGAATTCCATGCCTTCCAGACACAGAATTCATCATTTTGGATAACCCATTGACATAATAAAAAGAGACCCCTCTTCACGCAGCTGAACAACCTAAGGCCCTGAGGCCACATGTAACTTCCTAGGGCCAAATTCCTAGGGCTCCAGAGCAGTATTGAGTTGCTACTGGTACAGATAAGAACAGCGCACCTGTAGCAAAGGTTGCATAGTGCACACAGCTTCATTTCTACTGCATGCTTGTGCGCATGCCCCAGTGTGTTTTTGCTTCTGCACATGCGCAAAAGCAAAACAAATGCTGAAATCTCTCACGCACACATCTCTCGCACATGTGGGAGGAGTTATACTGTGTGTGCAATGGGAACAGGAATCTGTTCCTGCTCCAGAGCAACCCCAGACTGTAGGGCCAACTCAGTACAGTTAGTTATTGACTTACAACTTTAGTAACCATTCAAAGTTACAATGACCCTGAAAAAAGTGATTTATGTCTATTTTTTCACATCCACAACCATTGCAGCATCCCTAGGAGATCATGAACATGTGATCAAAATTCAGACACTTGGCCACTGGTTCATATTCATATTTATTATTGTTGTATCTTGAAATGGCTACTTTGTATTTCCTGTAGATAGTTTGTTCCGTCTCCCAGCGCTGTCTGAGCTGAAGCAGGAAGTCGCTCCTGATTGGCTCAGACGCGGCTGGCTCTTGCTTTGGCGGGAGCCGCAAATGTATAAAAGAAGCGGTTTCTCCAAGCAGAGTCAGTCGGTACTCGCTGAATTGTCACTTGCCTTGCTGAGCTGTCACTTGTTCTCTGAGCTGAATAAAACGTACCGATTTGTTTGAACCCTGTCTCTGGGTCTACTTCACTGGCGACGAACGGACGGAAGAAACACCGCGTGCAACATGAGCAACGTCCAGATCGGCCGGGCTCCAGAATTCTTCGACCCCGAAAAAACGTCCTGGGACGAATACATGGCCACCTTCGAGATCTTCCTCGAGGCGGCAGGGATACAGGACACCGAAGCCGATCGCAGACGGGCTATTTTTCTGAATTACTGCGGCCCAGAAATCCGTGGCCTTGCCCAGACTCTCACCGACCCACAGCCAGCAAGAACCGTCGCTTGGGACGTCCTACAAGACAAGCTAGCGAGCCACTTCAAACCGACCAAACCAGCCATGGTTTTTTCGGCATCAGTTCTCCATGATGGCCCAGAAGGAAACGGAATCAATCAACCAGTTTACAACGCGACTTCGGACGGTACTTGCACAATGCAAGTTTAAAGACCCGGAAGCTCGCCTCACCGATGCCTTGGTTTTCGGCATGAGAAGCGCCACGGTGAGGAACAAACTCCTCACCGAAGACGAGCCGACTCTACAAACCGTGATTAAACTAGCGCAAACCGCAGAAGCCGCCGACGCAGCAGCTAGAGAATTAAAAGAACACGGAAGGCGAGAACTCATCGCCAAGATTGACTCCGCGTCTCCCCGCGCCGTGGAATCAGACGACCCCAGTCAACCAGCTCACAATGGGGACAACTGCTTCCTGGTACAAGACCAGCCGAGACACCACAGAGCTACTCACCCCCCAGCCCCCTGCGCGGGCTGCCGAGGGAACCACCAGCGCCATTGATGCCCCTTCCGAGACGCCACATGCCGCCGCTGCAACCGTCGAGGCCACATCGCCATCGCATGCAGAGCAACGGCACCAGAGGAGACATTCGCCACACCGCAACACCAACGACCACAAAACCAGACGCCCCAACCGCGAGAAAATCGACCGTTCCGCTATTCGGGCCAAAGGAACTACTCAACCGCTAACCGCGACTACTCTAGAGGTAACACTCAATTTTCCGTGAATAACACGGCAACAAAAAAAGGGGCCAAAATTGTTATCTCGCTGTTACTAAATAACCAACCATGCTCGATGGAGCTTGATACGGGGTCTAGGTATACCATTATGCCTTGGGAGAAGTTTAAACTGTATATGCCTAATCTGTCTAAATCTGATCTGAAACAAACCTCTTTAGTGATCAGAGATTTTCAAGGGGGGGTAATCTCGGTCCTGGGAACAGCAAATGTACCTATTGTATTCAAGAATGTCAAATGTACCCTACCCATGCTTATTGTAACGGGGGCTAAGCACTCTCTCTTGGGGTTGGCTTGGATGGAACCTTTGGGGATTGAAATTTCGGGTGTGTGTAATGTAAACTGTGATAATATGCCTAACTTTGTGCAAGAGTTCCCCGAAGTGTTCAGCCCCACCTTAGGATCGTATAAGGGGCCCCCTATATCATTTTCCATTGACCCCAAGGTCCCACCAGTCAGGCTCAAACCTCGCAGGGTACCCCTTCCGCTTCTCCCCAAACTAGACCTGCAGCTTGATAAACTTATAAGCCAAGGTATTTTGGTCCCTGTGGAACAAGGGCCATGGGAAACGCCCATAGTTACGCCTCTGAAGCCAGATGGTTCTTTAAGGGTTTGCGCTGACTATAAATCTACCCTTAATAAGGCCCTCCAACATCACCCCTACCCCATCCCGGTGGTACAACAACTCCTACACTCCCTGGGGGAAGGAAAAAGGTTTGCAAAAATCGACCTCGCGCAAGCTTACCAGCAGCTTCCGGTCGATGAACAAACAGCAAACGCACAAACAATTGTAACGCACAGGGGGGCTTTCAAATGCACGAGGTTACAGTTCGGGGTGAGCATAGCCCCAGGGATATTCCAGAGCATTATGGAACGCCTATTGTCAGGGGTAAATGGGGCCATTCCATATTTTGATGACATCTTAATTGCAGGGGAAAACCAGGAACAAGTAAACAAAGAATAAGGGAAGTACTTAAGAGGTTACAGGATAAAGGCTTAAGAATCAAGCCTGACAAATGTGTCTGGGGAACCAACAGTATAGAATTCCTAGGATATAAAGTAGACAAAGAAGGTATCCACCCCACAACAGAGAAACTGAGAGCCATTAGGGAAGCCCCAGAGCCACGAGATAAGAATGAGCTGCAGGCATTTTTAGGCCTCCTTAATTTTTATTCCGTTTTTTTAAAGCAGAAGGCAACAGTAGCAGAGCCTCTACATCGTTTACTCCAGAAGGAAACCCGCTGGACCTGGGGGGAAACTGAACGTGCAGCCTTTTTCCAAATAAAGCAATTACTAACTTCTAAAAGTGTGGTAGTCCAATATAGTGCTTCACTACCCATTAGGCTCACGTGCGACGCTTCACCGTACGGCATAGGAGGAGTCCTAGCTCACGTTCTGCCTAATAAGACAGAGGCCCCAATAGCATTTTTCTCCAGAACCATGACCAGCACAGAGAGGAATTATAGCCAGTTAGATAAAGAGGCTCTAGCTTTAGTGGCAGGGGTGAAGAAATTTCACAATTACATTTTTGGAAGAAGTTTTGAATTATTTACGGACCACAAGCCTTTACTAGCCCCCAATAAGCCCACTCCGCCTTTTATGTCTCCAAGACTGATCAGATGGGCTCTTTTCCTCTCAGGGTACCAGTATGATCTCACCCACAAGGGGGGGAAGGAAATCAATCACGCAGATGGCCTCAGCAGGTGCCCCATAACAGACTTAGTGGAGGACCCTGCTCCTTCCACAGATGTACTAATGATAGAACTCGAGGATAACCCACTAACCACGGCCAAAGAGGTAGCTGCACACACGCAGCAAGATCAAATCCTTAAACAAGTGGTAAACTGTGTACTTAAGGGATGGCAAAATGATTCTGTGAAACCTGAATTGTGTGACTTCAAAACCAAAAGACTTGAGTTATCTTATGTAAAGGGTTGTCTGCTGTGGGGAGATAGAGTGATCATCCCCAAAAGCCTAAGGGTAAAGGTACTCAAAATGTTACATGTGGGCCATCCTGGGATTGTCAGGATGAAGAGCCTAGCAAGAGGGCATTTATGGTGGCCAGGTCTGGATGCTGATATTGAGAGCTGGGTATCGAAGTGTGAACCATGCCAAGAGTCACGGCCTAATCCCCCCAAATCAACTCCGGCTGAGTGGGAACAGCCTGCTGGGCCTTGGTCAAGAATCCACATTGACTTTGCTGGTCCAGTGGGGTCCCAGTATTTCTTAATAGTGGTTGATGCGTTCTCCAAATGGGTGGAAATAATAGCAATGAACAACATAACCACAAGTGCCACCATCAAGGTATTGAGTAGACTGTTTGCCACCCATGGGTGCCCAGATATCTTAGTGTCTGACAATGGGCCACAGCTAACAGCCAGGCAATTTGAATTGTTCCTAGATGGCCTAGGGGTCAGGCATGCCCTCATCTCGCCTTACTCGCCTTGGGCTAATGGCTTGGCAGAACGTTACGTTCGTGTGGCAAAGGAGGCATTGCGCAGGTCAGGCCCTGGGGATGTACAACAAAATTTGGACCAATTCTTACTCACCCAACACATCACCCCTAACTCGCACACACATGTAAGCCCTGCAGAGTTATTAATGGGAAGAAAATTAAGGTCACCACTAGATAGGTTGAACCCAAGATTCTGTATTAATAACAATCAAATGTGTGTAAAACCTGAAAGAGAAATGTATTTGGGACAAAATGTATATGTAAAAAGTTTTGATGGAAATGTAAACTGGATGAAAGGAATTGTTGTTAAGCAAAATGCACCAAAGACTTATATAGTAAAACTAGAGGATGGTCGTTTGTGGAAACGACACATAGACCACATTCGGAAACGAACAGAAAATCAGTTGCCACAACCCGCTGACATGGACTCTCCCCCTTCAACAGACTTTAACACATTGCCCGAATTAAGAGACACGCAAAGGGACTTATCGGGCCAGGGAGAGCCATCCAGCGACGCCGAGCCATCCTCCTCCTCCGAAGCTTTCGTTGGGCCCGCCAGGCCAAGTCCACCGCACTGGGAGAACAGCGGCGAGCCGTCCTCCACAGTCAGTGTCGAAGGAGAAATTGAACTGCGCAGGTCAGAGCGAGCTTCACGGAGACCCCACCGATTGGACGACTTTGTCACATGGCTTTCGTGATGGATGTGTCCAACTATGAGGGGAGGGGTGTTGTATCTTGAAATGGCTACCTTGTATTTCCTGTAGATAGTTTGTTCCGTCTCCCAGCGCTGTCTGAGCTGAAGCAGGAAGTCGCTCCTGATTGGCTCAGACGCGGCTGGCTCTTGCTTTGGCGGGAGCCGCAAATGTATAAAAGAAGCGGTTTCTCCAAGCAGAGTCAGTCGGTACTCGCTGAATTGTCACTTGCCTTGCTGAGCTGTCACTTGTTCTCTGAGCTGAATAAAACGTACCGATTTGTTTGAACCCTGTCTCTGGGTCTACTTCAATTATGGTTCCAGTGCAGGGGTGGGTTCTGCTTTGATTTGATGCTGGTTTGCTCAGGAATGCCCTTCGTGTGCGCACGCATGCACAGTACTTTTAAAAAGCTCCTGCCCAGACGCAGAAGTAAAAAACCCTAACCACTGAAAGAACCGGTTTGGGTGTGTGGCAGGCCTGGATCAATGCTTGTTTTACTTAGTCAGGCTGCCAGGTTACTACCGATTCTATAGAACTGATCCGAACCGGTAGGAACCCACCTCTGTTGCAGTGCCTCTGGGACATGTGATCCCCTTTTGTGAATTTATAATAAGCAAAGTCAATGGGGAAGGCAGATTCACTTTACAACTGCATTACTAGCTTAACAACTGCAATTATTCACTTAGCAACTGTGGCACGCTCTATATGGGGCTACCCTTGAAAAAGCATTTGGAGACTACAACTGGTCCAGAATGCAGCCACGCGAGCTGTTGTGTTTGCACCAAGGTACACTCACATCACACCAACTCTCTGTGAGGTGCACTGGGTCCCAATCAGTCTTCAGATGCAATTCAAGGTATTGGTTGTCACTGCTAAAGCCCTACATGACTATCTTCGGGACCGTCTCCTACCGTATACCTCCCAGCAACCGGAAGGGGCCCACAGGGTTGGCCTTTTCTGGGTCCCATCAGCTAAGCAATGTTGGCTGGTAGGGCCACAGGGGAGGTCCTTCTCTGTTGCAGTTCAGGCTCTCTGAAGCAGCTACCTCCTGAGATTTGTACTGCCCCTACCCTACTGACCTTCCAGGTAGCTGTAAAGACCTGGCTTTTCTGGCAGGCCTGGAGTCATTGATCAAATTAGGTATCAGCTAGATTCAGCCCCAAGAGATAAGCATTATTTTAATATGGGTTTTAAATTATCTTTTTAAACTGTTCTTTTTTAGATACTGTTGTTTTAGGGGGAGGTTTGTGAGCTGCCCAGAGTCCTTGGGGAGTTGGGCAGCATATAAATTAAACATACATACATACATACATACATACATACATACATACATACATAAGAAAGGGTGTAAAATGATAAATAAAACTTATTCACTTTATAAGTATCTCACTTAGCACCAGAAAATTGAGGGTCAATTGTGGTTGTAAGTCAAGGACTACCTGTATTTAATTCAGTTACAAACTGGGTTTTGGCAAAATATATATTTTTTTTAAAAATACATTTGTTTCAGAAAAATATTTATTTCACTCTGCACCATTATTACCACCAGTCTAATTTAGGAGCTTTAAAAAAAAATCATGGCCATTAGATTAAAAACAACAACAACTGACTTCCGGAATTAAAACAAAACATCCATAATTAGTGAAGTTAAACCCTGAAAGTTAGATTTAGTAGTTTCTGTATCCACTCTGGGTTGGTGATCACCTAAACTGTTGTATCCGAAATGGCTACCTTGTAACTCCTGTAAATAGTTTGTTCCTCTTTCCAGCGCTGTCTGAGCCGAAGCAGGAAGTCGCTCCTGATTGGCTCAGACGCGGCCGGCTCTAGCTTTGGCGGGAACCGCAAATGTATAAAAGGAGCGGTTTCTCCAGGCAGAGTCAGTCGGTACTCGCTGAATTGTCACTTTGCCTTGCTGAGCTGTCACTTATTCTCTGAGCTGAATAAAAGTACCGATTGCTCAAAACCCTGCCTCTGGGTCTACTTCACTGGCGACGAACGGACGGAAGAAACATCGCGTGCAAAATGAACAAAGTCCAGATCGGCCAGGCTCCGGAACTCTTCAATCCCGAGAAAACGACCTGGGACGAATACATGACCACCTTCGAGATCTTCCTCGAGGCGGCGGGAATACAGGACGCCGAAGCCGATCGCAGACGGGCTATTTTCCTTAATTACTGCGGCGCAGAAATCCGTGGACTTGCCCAGACTCTCACCGAACCGGAGCAAGCAAGAACCGTAGCGTGGGACGTCCTACAGGAAAAGCTAGCGAGCCATTTCAAGCCGACCAAACCGGCCATGGTTTTTCGGCATCAATTTTCCATGATGGCTCAGAAGGAAACCGAGTCGATCAACCAGTTTACAACGCGGCTTCGAACGGTACTTGCCCAATGCAAGTTTAAAGACCCGGAAGCTCGCCTCACCGACGCCTTGGTTTTCGGCATGAAAAGCAGCACAGTGAGAAATAAACTCCTCACCGAAGAAGAGCCGACTCTACAAACCGTGATTAAACTAGCGCAAACCGCAGAAGCAGCCGACGCAGCGGCTAGAGAATTGAAAGAGCACGGAAGGCGAGAACTCATTGCCAAAATTGACTCCGCGTCTTCCAGCGCCGTGGAATCAGACGACCTCAACCAACCAACTCACAGCGGGGACAACTGCCTCCTGGTGCAAGACCAGCCAAGACACCTTAGAGCTACTCACCCAGCCCCCTGCGCGGGCTGCCGGGGAAATCACCAGCGCCATCGATGCCCTTTCCGAGACGCTACATGCCGCCGCTGCAACCGTAGAGGCCACATCGCCATCGCTTGCAGAGCAACAACACCGGAAGAAACTTTCGCCACGCCACAATACCAGCGACCACAAAACCAGACCCCCCAATCGCGAGAAAGGAGACCGTTCCGCAACTCGGGTCAACGGAACTACTCAACCGCTAACCGCGACTACTATAGAGGTAACTCTCAATTTTCCGTGAATAACACGGCAACCAAAAAGGGGGCTAAAATTGTTATCTCATTGTTACTAAATAACCAGCCTTGCTCAATGGAGCTGGATACGGGCTCTAGATATACCATCATGCCCTGGGAAAAATTTAAACTGTATATGCCTAATGTGTCTAAGGCTGACCTAAATCAAACCTCTTTGGTGATCAGAGACTTCCAAGGGGGGATAATCTCGGTCCTGGGAACAGCAAATGTACCTATTGCATTCAAGAATGTTAAATGTACCCTTCCAATGCTTATTGTAACGGGGGCCAAGCACTCTCTTCTGGGGTTAGCGTGGATGGAACCGTTGGGAATCGAGATTTCGGGTGTGTATAATGTAAACTGTGATAATATGCCTAACTTTGTTAAAGAGTTCCCTGAAGTGTTCAGCCCCACCTTGGGATTGTATAAGGGGCCCCCTATATCATTCTCTATTGACCCCAAGGTCCCACCGATCAGACTAAAACCTCGCAGGGTCCCCCTTCCGCTTCTCCCCAAACTAGACATACAGCTGGATAAACTCATTAGCCAAGGTATTTTGGTCCCTGTGGAACAGGGGCCATGGGAAACTCCCATAGTTACACCTCTGAAGCCAGATGGTTCTTTAAGAGTTTGCGCTGATTACAAATCGACCCTGAATAAGGCACTCCAACACCACCCCTACCCCATCCCGGTTGTGCAACAACTTCTACACTCCCTGGGGGAGGGAAAAAGGTTCGCAAAGATCGACCTGGCGCAAGCTTACCAGCAACTTCCGGTCGATGAACAAACAGCAAACGCTCAGACAATTGTAACGCACAGGGGGGCTTTCAAATGCACGAGGTTACAGTTTGGGGTAAGCATAGCCCCAGGAATATTCCAGAGCATTATGGAACGCCTATTGTCAGGGGTAAATGGGGCCATTCCATACTTTGATGACATCTTAATTGCAGGGGAAAACCAGGAACAAGTAAACAAAAGAATAAGGGAAGTGCTTAAGAGATTACAGGACAAAGGGTTAAGAATCAAGCCTGATAAATGTGTCTGGGGAACCAACAGTATAGAATTCCTTGGTTATAAAATAGATAAAGAAGGCAACCACCCCACAACAGAAAAGCTGAAAGCAATTAGAGAAGCCCCTGAACCACGAGATAAGAATGAGCTACAGGCATTTTTGGGCCTCCTTAATTTTTATTCCGTTTTTTTAAAGCAGAAGGCAACAGTAGCAGAGCCTCTCCATCGTTTACTCCAGAAGGAAGCCCGCTGGACATGGGGGAAAACTGAACGTGAAGCTTTCTCTCAAATAAAGGATTTATTAACTTCGAAAAGTGTAGTAGTCCAATATAGTGCTTCACTACCCATTAGGCTCACGTGCGACGCTTCGCCGTACGGCATAGGAGGAGTCCTAGCTCACGTTCTACCTAATAAGACAAAGGCCCCAATAGCATTTTTCTCAAGAACCATGACCAGCACAGAGAGGAATTATAGCCAGTTAGACAAGGAGGCCCTAGCATTAGTGGCAGGGGTAAAGAAGTTCCACAATTATATTTTTGGAAGAAGTTTTGAACTGGTCACTGACCACAAGCCCCTACTAGGTCTGCTAGCCCCCAACAAACCCACTCCACCTTTTATGTCTCCAAGACTAATCAGATGGGCTCTTTTCCTCTCAGGCTACCAATATGAGCTCACCCACAAAGGGGGAAAGGAAATCAATCACGCAGATGGCCTCAGCAGGTGCCCCATAGCAGACTTAGTGGAAGACCCTGTTCCTTCCACAGATGTGTTAATGATAGAACTCGAGGATAACCCTCTAACCACAGCCAAAGAGGTAGCTGCACACACGCAGCAAGATCAAATCCTTAAACAAGTGGTGAACTGTGTTCTAAAGGGATGGCAAGATGATGTTGTGAAACCTGAATTGTGTGATTTTAAAAACAAAAGGCTTGAGTTATCGTATGTTAAAGGTTGCCTGTTGTGGGGAGATAGAGTGATCATCCCTAAAAACCTAAGGGAAAAGGTACTCAAAATGTTACATGTGGGTCATCCTGGGATTGTCAGGATGAAGAGCCTGGCAAGGGGGCATCTATGGTGGCCAGGGCTGGATGCTGATATTGAAAATTGGGTTTCAAAGTGTGACCCGTGCCAAGAGTCACGGCCTAGTCCCCCCAAAACAACCCCGGCTGAGTGGGAACAGCCTGCTGGTCCTTGGTCTAGAATCCACATTGATTTTGCTGGCCCAGTGGGGTCCCAATATTTTTTAATAGTAGTTGATGCTTTCTCCAAATGGGTGGAAATAATAGCAATGAACAACATAACCACAAGTGCCACCATTAAGGTATTGAGTAGACTGTTTGCATCCCATGGTTGCCCAGATATCTTAGTGTCTGACAATGGGCCACAGCTAACAGCCAGGCAATTCGAATTGTTCCTAGATGGCCTAGGAGTCAGACATGCCCTCATCTCGCCTTACTCGCCCTGGGCTAATGGATTGGCAGAACGTTACGTGCGGGTGGCAAAGGAGGCGTTGCGCAGGTCAGGCCCTGGGGATGTGCAACAAAACTTGGACCAATTCTTACTCACCCAACACATTACCCCTAACTCGCACACACATGTAAGCCCTGCAGAGTTATTGATGGGAAGAAAATTGAGGTCACCACTAGACAGGTTAAACCCAAGGTTCTGTGTTAATAATAACCAAATGTGTGTAAAACCTGAAAGAGAAATGTATTTGGGACAAAATGTATATGTAAAAAGTTTTGATGGAAATGTAAACTGGATGAAGGGAATTGTTGTTAAGCAAAATGCACCAAAAACTTATATTGTAAAACTAGAGGATGGTCGTTTGTGGAAACGACACATAGACCACATTCGGAAGCGAACAGAAAATCAATTGCCACAAACCGCTGACATGGACTCTCCCCCTTCAACAGACTTTAGTACATTGCCCGAGTTGAGAAACACGCAAAGAGACTTATCGGGCCAGGGGGAACCATCCAGCGACGCCGAGCCATCCTCGTCCTCCGAAGCCTTCGTGGGGCCCGCCAGGCCAAGTCCGCCGCGCCGGGAGAACAGCGGCGAGCCATCCTCCACAGTCAGTGTCGAAGGAGAAATTGAACTGCGCAGGTCAGCGCGAGCTCCTCGGAGGCCCCACCGATTGGACGACTTTGTCACATGGCTTTCTTGATGGATGTGTCCAACTATGAGGGGAGGGGTGTTGTATCCGAAATGGCTACCTTGTAACTCCTGTAAATAGTTTGTTCCTCTTTCCAGCGCTGTCTGAGCCGAAGCAGGAAGTCGCTCCTGATTGGCTCAGACGCGGCCGGCTCTAGCTTTGGCGGGAACCGCAAATGTATAAAAGGAGCGGTTTCTCCAGGCAGAGTCAGTCAGTACTCGCTGAATTGTCACTTTGCCTTGCTGAGCTGTCACTTATTCTCTGAGCTGAATAAAAGTACCGATTGCTCAAAACCCTGCCTCTGGGTCTACTTCATAAACGTTTTCCTTGGCCTCAAATGCAAAACATAGAGAGATCCTTCATAGTAAAACAGCACTATTGGTACGCTATTACCTCCATCAAAAGCAATGTTATATTGTTTCATAATTTGTTCAACAGGCATCAACATTTCAAAATACCAGACAAATGGTTTTTTATTTGACCTTTTTAATGTTCTGCTTCAGATCATTTATGGCTTTAACAGCTTTCAAAACACTGATGGGAGTGTGCTTGCAATGTAGAGATGTCCTCGCTCTCCTACCCCCCCAAACTCCTCAAATGTCATGAGAAATTATTTAAGGAAGGTCTTAATGAAATGCATCTGCCACTTATGAAGATAAATGGAAAGAGTATGGCTTTCCATTACTGGAAATAGCAGAATTAAATTAGAAAATTACAATCCTCAGCATCTTCCCTGACTTATTTTTGCATAATGTGTTAGGAAATATGCCCACATAGGCAGAATGCTACAGTAGCAATGGAGCATATAATAAAACAAGATTTTTTTTAAAAAAAACATGGATATTTTGTTAATTTGGAACAAAAAAGCTTTCTCCTGGGGAATAATTCTGATGTTGTCCTGGTCCAACTCCTAATTAGTACTATGGGTCAAAATGAACAAGGATGAACAAAGGATGAACAAAGCCCTACATGGCATTGGACCAGATTATTTACAGGACTGCCTTCTGATTCATACATCACAGTATGGTTAGTTAGGTCACAGTTAGGTCACAGAGAGTGAGCCTTCTCTGTGCCCCGTCAGCCAAATAATGTTGGCTGGCGGGTTCACGGGCAGAGCCTTCTCTGTTGCAGCCCCGGCCCTCTGGAACCAACTCCCCTCAGAGATTCATACCGCCCCCACTCTCCTTGCCTTTCGGAAGGCATCGAAGACACACCTGTGCTGGCAGGTGTGGGAACCTCGAGCAATAGTCTCATTCCAGTCTTTGCCTGAAAGAAGGATGATTGATTGTTTTTATTGTGGGTAAATAAATTCTTTTTATTGTTATTGTCTCTATTTTATTCTTATAGTCCTGAGTCCATGAAGAGAAGGGCAGCTTATAAATCTAATAAAATAAAATAAAAAATAACTCCCCCCCCCCAAAAAAACCCCAAATCACTGTTGCATTTAAGAATTCAGGCCATTGGTAGCAACAAGAAGATTTAAACAAATGATTTATTTAGAACAAAGCACTTTCTTTAGTACACTCGGAAGGAAGGTACAGGAGCTGAGATGAAGTAGAGGGCTGAGTTAAACACTTCATGAGTTTGGAACCTCTATTCTCATGAAACAGAGGAAGGAAGGAAGGCTAACAAGGAAAGTGATGATGACACACAACACACACACACACTCACTCACACACACACACAATTATGCCAGTCTTAAGAGGTGCATTGATACAGAACTGTTGCTGGTTTCAAATATGAATTCCAGCATATTTGAATACAGGACATTATCCCTCTTGATAATTGTTTAACAATGTATATTGAATTGTTCCTTCCTGAATATATACATATCTCAAATGATAAATGTTTGCATTGTTTCCCTTTCTTGCTGTCAAGTTATCAAGTTAAAAGCAAAATGGTGAACCACCATGTCACAATACCAGATAACCAACTGGATTTGAATTCCTAGGACATATTCATCACAATGTTGAAAATTGTACAATTGTTGCTTTTAATAGTATAAACATATATACATCTGAGAAATGTTTTTTTTTAATAGTTTTTTTATTATTTTTCATAAAAAGACAAACAAATACAAACAGACAATGAACATAAAGTGGGGGTGTATTTCCCCCGCTTCTTATGAAAGTATAAATTCAAATATAGAAAAAGAATACATATGTATTAACTATTATAAAAAAAAGAAAAAATTAATAAATTTGAATTGAAGTTTACAAATCTTAATGTGGGTATTAAGGTTAGTATAACATAGTTACCAAAAAAGAAAGATACCTTTAATATAATCCTAATTACTATAATAAAATAGTATTAAACCTTCAATCTAAACAGTAAGACTAAATTCAACTATTATACTTCAAAAATCTTAATATATTGCTTATACTTATACATACATAGCTATATCATAATCATCAAAAAATCCTTTTAAACTAATATTACTATTATTATCATCTAAATAAAAACTAATACAAAATAAAGAGAAAGAAAAAACAACCACTAACGATATATCTTATTTTTTCTTATCTATCCATTTGTAAACGTTATTCCATGTTTCGTAAAATTTAGTATCCTCTTGATCGTTTAATCTTCTTGTCATCATATCCATTTCAGCGCAATCTAATATCTTAGCTATAACCTCTTCTTCCTTGGGGATTTCCTCCCCTTTCCAGTTTTGCGCATATATTATTCTAGCCGCAGTTAATATATGTATGATTAAATAAAAAATTTCTTTCTTATAAATCTGGGTTGTGACACCTAATAAATAAAATTCCGGGGTATTATCTATATCTTGTTTTATTATTTCTTTTAATATTTTTTCAATCATCTTCCAATATAGTTTTGCTTTGCTACATGTCCACCATTGATGATAGTAAGTTCCTATATCCTTCTTACATTTCCAACATATTGGAGATGTTTTGGGAAACATTTTTGCTATCCTATTTGGTGGGAGATGCCATCTATAGAACATTTTGATTTGGTTTTCTTTTAAAGAAACTGATTTAGTCATTTTCCAATTATTAATCCACACTTTCTCCCATGTGTCTATATCTATTTCCTTACCAATATTTCTACACCATCTTATCATAGTATCTTTTAAAGTCAACTCTATATTTTTATGAGCAATAAGTAGTTTATATATTTTCCCTATCATTTTTGTAGAGTTAGTGGTTATTAAGGTAGTTAAAGGATTCTTACTTTTATTAAAAATGTAAAGAGTTTTATCCTTCTGATATCTAGATCGGATCTGGGCATAGTGCCACCAATCTATTATTATCCCTTCTTCTTGTAATTCAATTCTAGATTTAAGCTTCATCTGATCATTTAATAGTTCTTTATATCTATGAGTCATTTTCTTGTCCTTTATAGACTTTGGATGCGTTATTGCTTCTAAGGGAGCTAACCAATCTGGGATGCTTAAGAAATGATTCTTCTTTATATCTTTCCATACTTCTAGTAAGTATTTCCTTAATGTATGCCTTTTAAAATATGAATGGTTTTTGTCCTTATCATACCATAAAAATGCGTGCCATCCAAGCATTAAATCATGTCCTTCTAATTCGAGTGTTCTTTTATTATCTAAGATTATCCAATCTCTAAGCCATGTTAGTGCAGCGGCCTGATAGTATAATTTCCAATTTGGAAGGCCAAATCCTCCTCTTTCTTTGATATCTTCTAAACAATTCATTTTTATCCTTGCTTTTTTACCTTGCCATATAAATTTTTTAACTAAGTTGGTTAAAGTTTTTAAAAAGATACCCCCTGGGTTTATTGGTATTGTCTGAAAAAGAAATAAAACCTTGGGTAAAATGTTCATCTTAATTGTTGCAATTCTTCCTAAGAAAGATATTTTCAAATTGTTCCAGGTTGCTAAGTCTTTTTTAATTTCTGCTAACAATTTCATATAATTATCATTTTTTAATGTTATTGTTTTCGCTGTTAAATTTATTCCTAAATATTTTACCTTTTTTACAGTCTTTATTCCAGAAATAGTTTCTAATTTAGTTTCTAGTGTTTTGTTCATATTTTTAGTCAAGTAATGTGTTTTGTTTTTGTTTATCTTTAAACCTGCTACGTTTCCATATTGTTCAATGGTTTGTAATAAAGTAGGAACTGTTGTAGTCGGTTCTTCAATTATAAACATTAGATCATCTGCAAAGGCCTGGAGTTTATAGATTTCATCTCCTACGGTTAAACCTTTTATTCTGGGGTCCGCTCTTATTTTAATTAATAAGGTTTCAAGGGTCATAATAAATAACAGTGGTGATATAGGACATCCTTGGCGAACTCCCTTATTTATGTCAAGTATTGGTAATTGACTGTTATTCAATATTATATTCGTTGTTTGTTTTGAATATATGGTATCTATTAGATTAACAAATTTTGGGCCAAATCTCATTTTATTTAATTGCATTTTTATAAATATCCAATGAACGTTGTCAAAGGCTTTTTGAGCATCCAAAAACATTAAAGATGCCATCTTATCTGGGTGTTGTTCATAGTACTCTAGTATATTTATTACAGTTCTAATATTATTTTTAATTTGTCTCCCTGGAAGAAACCCATTTTGGTCTTGGTGTATTATTCCATTTATAACTCCTTTGAGTCTCTCTGCATAAATGGCAATAAAGATCTTATAGTCTACATTTAATAGTGATATAGGCCTATAATTTTTGATTTTTTCTGGTTCTGTACCCTGTTTATGTATTAAGGTTGTCAGTGATTCTGACCAAGATTTAGGAATTTTTCCGTCAAGTCTACAGGAATTAAAAGTTTCTAACATATGGTTTCTTATTGTTTCATTATCTATCTTATACCATTCTGCAGGTATGGCATCTGGGCCTGTGGCCTTGTTGCTTTTCTGTTTTTTAATTGTTATTAGGAGTTCCTCCATTGTTATTGGTCCATCCATGGTAGCCTGTTGATCTTCTGTTATTTGTGGTAGATTTGAAGCCTCTAAATAGTTAAAAACTTCATCTTCAATGACATGATCTTTAGCATATAATTCCTTATAAAAATTATACACAATGTCTGCCTTACCTTCTGTATCGTATTTTATTTTACCATCTTTATCTTCCAATTTTTGGATTAATTTTGATTGACTCTGTTTTCTAAGTTTATACGCTAGCCATCTGCCAGGTTTATTTGCATATTCAAAGTATTGTTGCTTTGCTCTTTTAATCTTTTCAGTTAGTTGGTTTTGTTCTATAACTCTAATTTTATGTTTAATTACGTTTATTTCTGTCTTTAGATCTCTATTCTTAGTATGTTGCTGCGATAAAGATTCTAATTGTTTTAGTTCATTTGTTAATTGTAAATACTCTAATTTCTTTTCCTTATTGTATTTTGCTGTATAAGATATTGTTAAACCTCTTATGTACGCTTTAACTGTATCCCATAAGTTCTGTGGAGTAGTGTCTGATGTTTTATTAATTTCAAAAAATATTTTTAATTCCTTTTCAATCCAATCCTTATATTTCTTGTCATTTAATATATACCTGTTCATCCGCCAATTGTTCTGTTTATTATTCATCGTCATATAGACCACTATTGGATTGTGATCGGCCCATGTATTAACGTCTATGTCAACTTCTCTTATTTGTTCTGCCACCGTTTTTGGTGCCCATAACATGTCAATTCTCGTCCAAATTTTGTGAGGATTGGAATAAAAGGTAAATTGCCTTTTGAGAGGGTGTCTTTCCCTCCAAATATCACTTAATAATAGTTCCGCTTTCATTTTTTGAAAAGTACTGGGTAGCAAGTTTCTTCTTGTTTTTTTACCTTTTCCCCTTTTTTTATTACCTCCCCCTCCTGAGTGGTCTAGTTGTCTGTTCGCGATAGCATTAAAATCACCTATTATCAATAGATTATCAATAGCTAAATCTGTTATTATTTGGTGTAAATTTTTATAGAATGTCATTTGGTCTTCATTGGGGGCATAAATAGAAACAACCACTAGAGGTCTGGGTTCAATGTCTACTTGTACAATCAATATCCTACCCTCTTTATCCTTATATATTTGTTTGGAATTTATAGAATTCTTGACATACATCACTACACCTCTTTTTTTTTGGTCTGCTAATGCAGCATACATTTTTCCAATTTTGGGATTCAACAGTAATTTTTGGTTATCTTTTTTAATATGAACTTCTTGTAGTATTGCAATCTGAACATTTTGGTTTCTGATTTTGGAAAAAATTTGCTTCCTTTTTCTTGGTTCGTTAAGTCCATTAACATTTACGGAAAAGATTTTCAAGTCTTTATTCGTTGTCATTTAATAGGTTTTTTGGTTTCTCGCTGAGGTTGAACTCTTCTAGAACCTTGGTCCTGCTCTATTACTTGGGCAGTTGCCCCCAGGTTTTCTTCTTGCTGAGTTAGTGATTTTTCCCCTGGTTGCTGTTGAGCTGGTTGTAGTTGGACCACTAGTTGCTTACTTGCATGGTCGGAGTGGCCCAAGCCACTCTGTTCAAGAAAGAACATAGCTTGATCTACGTTTTCCAGTTTGTACCTTGTAGAGCGCCATGTCAGAGAAAGTCCTTGTGGAATAAGCCAACGGTAAGTGATATTTTCTTTAATCAAGATTTTGGTTAAAAAGTGGTAATCTCTTCTGTTTTCTCTGACACTTCTTGGAACTTGTTTTAATATCTTTATTTCTACTCCATGTCGTTGAGGCGGGGAGTTTCTTGAATAATGAAGTATCTCATCTCGCAACGCCTTTCTTGTAAATTTAATATGTATCTCTCTTGGGAGGTTGTGTCGACGGATATAGCTATTCGAAATTCGGTATACTTCATCGATTTCTTTCTGTAAAGCCATGGGGTCCTCTTGAAGTATGCCTCCAATGATTTCCGCCATAGTCGTTTTTAAGTCTTCATCTTTTTCCTCTTTTATATTCTGAAATCGAAGTCCGTACGAAGCTCGTTGCATCTCCAGCTGGATGATAGATTCATCATATCTTTTGTATCTTTCATCAGCTCTCCCTTCAAGATACTCCATTCTTTTCTCATTTTTGTCAGCTTGCTCTTCAACTTTTTTTACTCGGTCATCACTTTCTTGAAGAGTTTGTTGGATCTGCTTTATCTGATCTTTCATCTCGCCCATATCAGCTTTCATTTGAGCCATCTCCACTTTAAATTCTGCCAAGTCAGCTTTTATGGCTTCTCTTTGTTGTGTTGCCTCCTCCTTTATGGCTTCTCTTTGTTGTGTTGCCTCCTCCTTTATGGCCTCTCTTTGTTGAGTGGCATCTTCTTGTGATTTGACCATAAAGTCCTTCAAAGCATTCAAAGTCTCATGTATAGTTGCAAGATTGGACTGCATTGTTTTGTCTTTGTCTTTGTCTTTGGTAGACATGGTTAGCACTTGATGCGAAGGAGAAGAATGCGGTGACACTTGTGGAGATAGGGTAGTTGGTGTTGTTTGTTTCTTTGTTGTTTTAACAAGAGTTGAGGTGTGGGACATTATCAAATTAGAATCCACTATTTCAAATTTTAAGGTTAGTTTCAATTTTATATATAGTGAAAAGGAAAAGAAATTACTATAAATTCCAAATCTATTCAATATATTTTGTTTCCCTTATAATATGACTATACCAATTCAATAGCAATTCAATTAATAACAGAGTTCAAAAAAAAGAAGAAAAAAAAAGAAATATTATTGTTTAGTGCCACAGGGAAAAAAACAAATATTAGCCTTTTCAAGTAAAAGGAGGACAGAAAATGAAAGAAGAGAAAGAATATCAACTATATATAGAAGACAAAAGAAAGAAAAGAAAAAAAAAAGAAAATTTTTGGAGGAAAAGACTTTAGGAGGAGGGAAGAAAAAAGAAAGGGGGAAAAAGTGAAGTAAAAAGAATTGTTCAAAAAGAAAAAGAAGGAGGGTGATATTTTAGTTCAACTATTTAGAATAGAGCAGGAACCCAAGGTTTATCAACAATGCATGTAGTTCAAACCAAACTTCTTCTAGTAATAGAAATGTAAGAAAGAAAGTCAAAGAAAAATCAGGGAGAAAAAAACCAGATAATTATTCAAAGACACAATAACAGTATTGTATACTTAAGTTCTTCTTATAGATCCTGTAATTTTGCTAGGAAGTAGAAATGAAAATCCAAATCTCAAAGGGTAAAGTTATATTTGATTTCAATTCAAAATTCAAGGAGTAAAGCAATTCCAAAGCTTGCTTGTGTTCAAGATGGAGTCAGTTTATTTTCCAAATTCAAAACAGGAACAAAGAACAAAGAAAGAGATCCCAAGATGGAGTCAAGTTAATTTTCGTGCAGCAGGCAGATGTTAAACCAAGAGTTCTCAGCAGATAATCCAAAAGGTGTCAGCAAATAGTCCAAAAGGCTCAGCAAGTATTCCAGATAGGTTAATCCAACAATAAGTAATCCAAGAAAGAAGTGATTTCAATCTCTTCTAGATTCCATTTAATTCATGATTATTAAGTTATTCATGTTGTGAAAATAGGCAGCAAGAAAAAAAAGGCAGCAAGACTGTGTTCCTCCGCTTGAAAAATTAAGTCCAGAAGATTATGATTTTAAAAGTCTATCAAGAACAAATTCTGATCATCACTAGAAATTTCCTTTAGCAGTTAAAATTTTCTAAATAGTCATGTCAAATTTAAACTATTTTGTTAAAGCGTAAAGTCAGAAAATTATTTTGTAGATTCCCAAGTTCACGTTCAAAATGGAAAAGTAAAAGTGAAAAGAAAAAATTAGGTCCGGCTGTTATTTGCGGATGGGTTTAAACAAGAAAAAACTTTCACTTTCGCCCTGGAAAAAAAAACTTTTACTTAAAAGTTTTACGATCTTCTGACTTAAAGACGAAACGCAATAGAGATTTTTACCTTAAGTCCTTTCTCTGGTATATTCTTTTTCTATGTAGATGTAGATATTTTTACTTTCACTTCTTTGCTTTTATTCTTCCCGCTGAGTGAGGGGAGAAAGCGCTGGCCGGTCCTCTTAAGCAAAGAGGAGCGGTTCTCCCGTCTCCGAAGCTGCGGGGCGAACCGCTGCCTCTGGAGTCCTGGCGATGGGTCCTCGGGCAGAGGAGAGCCCCCTGTTCATGGATCGGGCCATCCGGGCCCGATCCGATCGCAAATGCGACCTTCGGAGGGGGTAGAAGAGATTCGCCTGGCAGAGCCCTGCCAGACACGTCTCGCCGCGATCTCCACCAAACCGGAAGCCTACATCTGAGAAATGTTTAACGTTACTTTTTAAAATAAATTATCCCAACTTTTCACTGATGTTTTGCCCTTGAGGGCCTCTGTAATTTTGGTTTTCTCCATCACATACTCCTTCTAATTTGTTTCATGAAAAATGATGCAGTTTACGCATTTTGAAAAGAGTAAGATCTTTTCCTTGAACTATTTTTAATCTCCTTAAAATACGGAATTAGGTGTGAAAAGCTACCGGTTCATCCAGTTCAGGCATACTGCTAGCAGCGGCCACTGATTGTACAGAAAACCGGTAGTGGCAGCAGTACAAGGCTCCGCCCACTCTCCCAGATGCTGCCATTTTCTTTTTTTAACTCTCTGCATACGTGCAAAGCCTTCTGTGCATGCGCAGAGGGTGAAAAAGTGTGCACTTCTTAATTGTTAGGGAAGTTAAGTAGATTTCAGTGCAATAGGGAATGATATATCAGATGTTTTAGGTGTCGCTAACTGCTGACTAAATAAAGTAATAAACTACAATTTCCAGTTGTCAATATTTATTAAAAAGCCAAGATGAGAAAAGCTTACCAATGACCAGATGTGCTGAACAAAATGTAGAATTAATTATCTAAAGCATACTAATAAGGAAGTTAAATCCCGAGAATAGTTCATAAAAGCAACTTCTTGATGAGAAAATGTCCAGGTGCACATTTCCTCCTCCATTCCTAGGCAAAGAAGATTTCACAAGCAAGGTTGTTGGTATGTAGGGAAGGTAAGTAACCCCCACCCCCAAATGGATTACAACTGTAATTCGTACTGACCAACAAATAGTTTGGGAATACCTCACTAGGGACATATTTAATGACCTACTTAGCAAGAGTCTGGCAGGAGATGAATAATCATGTCTGTGGAACAGACCTCCTTTAGAGCTTCAGGTAGAGGAGAATATTCTCTGTTTTTGTAAGGCATTAAAAACATTCCTTTTTGATTCGCCAGACTGAAACATCTCTGTCTGGGGATCAGTAAGAGGGGAAGACATTGGAGAGGTTGGGAATGTTTTCATAAGTTCATGGTTTTTATTGGCTGTGCTAGGTGTATGTATTGCCTAATAGATGTCTGTCTTTATCAATTGTATATGGCCTGTTGTTATGCCTTTTGCTAAAAGGACATTATAAATAAACATCATCACCATCACCACCACCACCACCACAATTATTATTATTATTATTATTATTATTATTATTATTATTATTCAAGTCTTAGATGTTATGATGATAGGTAAACATGGCCCTAGGGAAGGGAATAAACAAACTATTACAAGAACAAGTAAAACAAAAAAATTTTCCAGAGCCAGCAAAGAAGAAAACATGAAAAGAAAATTCAGAAAAATCCCTCTCACTGCCTCCAGTTCCTCTAAAAATCATATGAGAAAGGGCTGTGCTTTTGTGCAGTTTTTATTTATTTATTTATTTATTTATTTATTTATTTATTTATTTATTTAATTTATTAGATTTGTATGCCGCCCCTCTCCGAAGACTCGGGGCGGCTAAGAACAATAAAGAAGACAATGTAAACAAATCTAATATTAAAAATAATCTAAAAAACCCCAATTAAAGAAACCAATCATACAAACAAGCATACCATGTATAAATTCTATAAGCCTAGGGAGAAGGGAAAAATTTCAATTCCCCCATGCCTGACAACAGAGGTGGGTTTTAAGGAGCTTGTGAAAGGCAAGGAGGGTGGGGGCAACTCTGATATCTGGGGGGAGCTGGTTCCAGAGGGTTGGGGCCGTCACAGAGAAGGCTCTTCTCCTGGGTCCCACCAAATTACATTGTTTAGTCGATGGGACCCGGAGAAGGCCAACTGTGTGGGACCTAACTGGTTGCTGGGATTTGTGCGGCAGAAGGCGGTCCCGGAGATATTCTGGTCCGATGCCATGAAGGGCTTTATAGGTCATAACCAACACTTTGAATTGTGACCGGAAATTGATTGGCAACCAATGCAGACTGCGGAGTGTTGGTGTAATATGGGCATGCCTTGTGAAGCCCATGATTGCTCTCGCAGCTGCATTCTGCACGATCTGAAGTTTCCGAACACTTTTCAAAGGTAGCCCCATGTAGAGAGCATTACAGTAGTCGAACCTCAAGGTGATGAGGGCATGAGTGACTGTGAGCAGTGAGTCCCGGTCCAGATAGGGCCGCAACTGGTGCACCAGGCGAACCTGGGCAAACGCCCCCCTCGCCACAGCTGAAAGATGTTTCTCTAATGTGAGCTATGGATTGAGGAGGAAGCTCAAGTTGCGGACCCTTTTGGAGGCTACATAGGCTGTGGAAGAGCATACTCCAAAACCACTTCAAGAATGAAGGCCTCATGCAATCCAGAGCAAACTCAGGTAGACCACAGGGAGCTGCCAATAGGAAAAAAAAGGTAAACGATGTAAGCAAAACCTGATTAAGTAGTTCAGTGGCTAAGTTGTTGAGCTTGTCAATCAGAAAGGTGGGAAGTTCAGTGGTTCGAATTCTTAGTATAGGTCTCCTGCGTGAGCAGGAGGTTGGACTATATGACCTCCAAAGTCCCTTCCAACTCTGTTACTGTTAATGTGTGGCAGATCTTGGACAGCCATGAGGGCAATCAGATTGTTTCCTAAAGTCCATGCCTGGGTCTCAACTTTAGACCAGCCACCAACTTTACTGCAGTCTAAATCTAAGATGGCCTACATGTGTGAGGTGGTGGTGGTGGTGGTGGTGGAGGGGAGAGATAGCTAATTCTTGTGTGTGTTTTTTTGTGTATCTGTGAAAGGGTGGGCAGAGTCAACTTAACCTTTTTTTTTTACATCCTGAGTCCAAAACATTTACCATCCACTTGTGTAGGATGAACTAAAGTGAAACTTTGACAAGCTTTCAAGAAACAATGAAGAACATTCTTCAAACACCCGCTCTTCCAGTTTCCTGACCTTTCCTATTTTGAACGGTTTATAGATGTCTGGTGAGTTTTTACTGTTGTTGCTGTCCAGAAACATATTCTGACAGGGAGCCAAAAAAACCCCAATTAGGCAATTCACAATTCTTATTGTTCTTTTAACTTCCTCTGAAAACTGTCTTAATGTGACATTCCGAATACATGTTGTCAGGCCAAAGCCATCATTTTGAGTTAGAGACTTTGGCCTGCCACAAGTAGAAAAGTACAGTGGGAATTGGGGAGAGATGGTTGCATGAGGGGGAAAGTTACTGGCCACAACAAATTATTTCCAGAGATTCAAGGTTGTTCTTTGTTCAGCACCAGCCGGAAGTATGAGGGAGGATCCTAGATGTTGAGAAAACTGGAGTGATCCATGTGACAAACTTGTGGGTGTGGGGACAAGGGATGAACCTTAACCTGGGTGGAGAACTGTAGGAAAAGTTAATATCGGGTTGACTACAGTTTGTAATTAACATGGCTCAATTAATAAATTGAAACTTGGAAAAAGGCCAAGGTTTGGACTCCGATTTATTTCCCTGAAGTTATTTGGAATGCTGACACATGTATGTTTTTGCCTTTTAATAGCACTGTTAGGTGTAAAGTCTGTTTTACTATAAATAAATAGAACTAATGAAACATAAGTTAATGAAAATAATTGCTAAATCCAAAACTATCAAATGTAAGCTAAATGCAAAATTTCCTGACTCACGCTCTCGCTATATGTATCTTTATCTCAATATATATATTTATATCAGCTTATCTAAGTATCAGTATATTTCTCCATTACTTGCAATATACTTAATGTTTACACATGAGCAATTTTTAGCTAAACTCATACAAATGTAATCTCATTTTAAAACAGGGAATAGCTGTTTTCAGGATAGATGATGAGGCAAGGTTTCATTTGTAACATAAGTGTGCATTGTAGTCAAGGAAAATGTACTTTACATTATATTTTTCTTTTCAAAATAAACCATAAAAATAAGACCAAAGTCAAGTTAAGCTAGGTAGCAAAGAAAACGAATAAGCATTGTCTCATTAAAAAGCTCCACAAATTTCATGAACAGACTGCATCTATAGTTTTCTATTCCAGATCTTGCAGGAAAGGTTTATGATGGATTTAGATGTAGTCTTTCATAAAGAACTAACAAAACTGTCTGTAACATTAAAGAGCAAAATATACAGTGGAACCAGTACGATCAAACCATAGACAGATAAACAGCAAAACATCATCTGTTGTTTAGGTGGAGAACTGTGTCATAAATAAAAAAACAAAATTACAATCCTGAAGATGTCAGAAAATTTCTGAAGAGAGCGTCACATCAAAAACATCATAACAGATAAACTGCCTTGAAAGACTTTAAATGACTGAGCTGACACATAACACACACAAAAAAAATGTTTGTGGAAATAATTGGGCCTAAGGCATTTGAGGCTGTGTAAATCAGCCACCAAAGCTGTAAGTAGGCTCAAAAGGCAATGGACAGCTTGTAAAGGTCACAAAAGAAATGTGTAATATGAATCTGGTGTTGCCTACTTGTTCTGTCTGGGTTTTCCCAGACCTCCACACCCACTGGAAAAATAGCCAGACACTCTGGTAAAATCCAAAAGTAATTTATAGCAGGAAAAAATAAGCACAAAGGAAAACCTGTCTTCACAGCAGACAGGTTACAATACTTTACAACAGGGTCCTGATGTCCAGTCAATTCCAAAAGCTTCTTGCTGGCACACACCCCCAAGGTTTCAAGAGTCCAAGGCACAAACCAGGATTGTAGCCACCAAAGTTCACAGACAGGTCTCACGAATCTCCAAGATAAAACTCCACAAGCCAGGAAGGGTGGGGCCGCCTTTTATCCTTTCCCAAGAGCACCACACCCAAACCCAGCTGTG
Source organism: Erythrolamprus reginae (assembly GCF_031021105.1). NCBI lineage: Eukaryota > Metazoa > Chordata > Lepidosauria > Squamata > Dipsadidae > Erythrolamprus > Erythrolamprus reginae. The sequence continues at coordinate 355,989,183 of NC_091950.1, forward strand.
ACCTCTAATGCTGGAAATATCTAGCCAATTGCGTTCTTCTCTCGTTAGCTCTCCTCTGTCGCATATCTATGAAGTCACTAGCATCTTCCCCCAGGGAATCCAGGCTGCTTGCTGGGGAGAGCTCCCCCTGGTGGAACTCTGGCTGTCCTTCATCTTCAGCCTGGGATTCAGCTTCGTCGTCAGTCTGCCCCTCCTGGTCCTCAGCCTCTGAGCTGGACACCGACAGCAAATCAGCCATTCCCGGAGGGGTCCCAGGCTGAACCACAACACCTACTATTCTGAAGCTGGTACTCTTCCCAGAAAGCACTAAAAGTTAGATATAGTTCTGAAAATTATTTTCAATTGGAATTCAGTTTTGGATAAAATGAAACAGCAACTTTATTGATCTACTTTATTATCCTAAAGGTATAAGAACAATTATACACAAAAGATATCCTTTTTTGTGTTCAGTGTTCAGTAAAGCCATACTTGGAATACTATACAGTATTCAGGTTTGGTCACCATGGTGCAAAAAAAGATGTTGAGACTCTAGAAAGAGTTCAGAGAAGAGTAACAAAGATAATTAGGGGACTAAGAATGGTTGCAGAAACTAGGTTGTTCTATTCTATTCTATTCTATTCCATTCCATTCTATTCTATTTCCATAAATTGTGGCTGAAGCCCTATGTACTCTTACATGATAATATATTTCACTAAATAGTTTCCTGAGTAGACCTATGCAGAATTGTTTTGTAATTGTTTTACAATGTTAGTGAATAGAATGGAATGGAATGGAATAGAATAGAATAGAATAGATAACAAATTATAAACATGATTCTGAATACATGAAATGGATACAAATAAAAGGGAATACTGTATTAGGACAGGGATGGTAGTCATGCTGGTGCTCTTATGCCCACCCTTTAATGACCTCTTAGGAATGGGATGACGTCAACAGTAGACAGTCTCAGGTCTACTGTCAACCAAAGTTTTGGGAGTTTTGGGAAGGAACAGAGTTAGATAGTGCATTCCAGGCATTGATCACTGTTAATGAAGTCATATTTTCTGCAATCAAGTTTGGAGCAGTTTATTATAAATTTGTATCTATTATGTGCTTGTGTATTGTTGTAGTTGAAGCTGAATATTCATTGATAGATATGACATTATAGCAGATATTTTTATGTACTAGCTTAAGTTAGATCGAAGACAGCAAAGTTCTAAGTCTGGTGGCATAAGGTATTCTGTTTTGAACAGAGGAGTGGGGGACTCTTTTCATGAAATATCTCTGGACTTGCTTGATTGTATTAATGTCTGATATGCACTGCAGGTTCTAGACAGATGAGCTGTATTTGAGAATTGGTCTAGCAAAAGTTTTGTATGCCCTAGTTTGCAGTTCAATATTACTGGAGACGAGCTATGTAAGATTAGTTTAATTACTCTTAATGCCTTTTTTTTTTTTGCAAAGCTGTTACAATGAGCTCTGGCACTTAGTTCATTTGAGATGAGTACTCCAAACTAGTTCTTGACAGAGTGAGGGTCGTCTATGAGGTCATATCTGCCCAGCTTGTATTTTGTGTTCTGATTTTTTTTGCCAATGTGTAAAAGAGTTTATTGGTTGAGATTTGGAGTTGCCAATTGTTTGACCATTCTGATATATAGTCAATGTCTTTTTGAACGGTAGCAGCATTGTGGGTGGTGTTGAATAGTTTTACACAATAAATGAAGAGAATGCAGTTGCTTATAATATGATCACAAAGGCCGTTGCTTGGAATGTAATTACAAGTACTTATGGCACATCAATAACATGAGAAACCAATGTAACACAGAAGTTAAAGACCAATGGAGTCTTAGATCACATTAATAGAAGTATTCTATCAGACTCATTGGAGGTAATTACTCCACTCTATTTCAAGAATGTTAGCCTATATATGTAGCATTGTCCATAGTGGGAACTCTAAAGAAAAGAGATTTTTAAATAGGTTTATGGGATGACTAGTAGGTTGATGAAGAGACTGGCAGGCAAACAGGAATAACTTAATAGGTAGAACAGTTGGCAGATTTAGTTTGCAGAAAAGAAGACTTAAAGGGAGATATATTGTAATATCAATCTACAAACATTTAAAAGACTGATACTGTGCATGCAAAAAAGAGGTAGATCTTTTTTGAAATTAAGATCTAGGGCTAACATGCTGATAAAATATAATATAAAATACATACCTTTAATGGTAAAAATCTATAAAAACAAATGTATGTATGTATGTAAAACATATTTTTGCTCATAATGAAAAGGAAGGGAGACTAGTATAGATCTAGTTCGAGCTATTTAGCTCTCATCAACTAACCATACCCTTACCAAGATTTGAACTTGGGCAGTCTGCCTATAAGGCAGTAGCTTTTAGCCTCTAGGCCACAGGTTCTTCTCCTTTCTCAGCTTGTACTATGGAAGAGTTGTATATTTTTTTTCTATCAAATCACCCTGGTACAGTACTTCCTCGATTTTCGCGGGGGATGCATTCCAAGACCACCCACGAAAGTCAAATTTCTGCGAAGTAGAGATGCGGAAGCACCATTTTTGGCTATGGACAGTATCACAAGCCATCCCTTACCACTTTAAACCCCTAAATTACCATTTCCCATTCCCTTAACAACCATTCACTCACCATTAAATGGTCTTCGGAGAGGGGCGGCGCATACAAACCTAATAAATTATTATTATTATTATTATTATTATTATTATTATTATTATTATTATTATTATTATTATTATTATTGGTACTCACTGTTGAATAAAACACTTAGTGATCATCTTGATATTTATAAACATAATTATTTATTAACAATAATTATATTTTTGTTATTTATTTGCAAAAATCAATAGTTTGGCGATGACGTATGATGTCATTGGGCAGGAAAAACCGTGGTATAGAAAAAAAATTTAATTAATATTTTTTTAAAAACCGTGGTATAGGCTACTCGCGAAGTTCGAACCCGCGAATATCGAGGGAACACTGCATACTGAAATGTTGGAGGGAGCATACTACATCCTTTTTGCCTCTTGGACCCTCCAGGGGCCACCCAAGCACTTAATTTTATAGCTGACAAACTATATTCTATATATGTAACATGTTTTTGCTGATAATGAAAATGAAGGGAGACTAGTATAGATTTATTTCAGGCTATTTAGCTCTCATCAGCTGGTCATACCCTTACCTGGATCAATAAGTCATACCCTTTCTCCATGGAGATTTTTAAAGACAAGCTTGATGGCCATATTTGGGGAATGAATGGGTGGATTCCTGAGCAAAACCATGAGCTAAATGATGTCTAATATCACTTTCCACTGATATTCTTTTGTTCTTTCAGAAAAAAGTGTTTTCTTTAATGTCCTTAGGAATTCAAGCAGTTTTTTAAATAATTTCAGCTGTTTTTCTAATATTGTCCATGAATGAAACAGGTACTGCTTCTCTTCTGCTTGCACAACTTGTCCTTGTGTCCCAAACATTGTCCTTTCCTATACCTCCATTTGGATCACCACCTCCATCCATTACATTAGCAACACACAATTACCCACTCAAGGTAGAGTCAAGTACAGATCCTGCGTTGCCATAAATATCATAATGAGATGAGAGTAAATGTAAATGTCCTCAGTCATTCAGAGGAAAGCACTGATGTATTCAACAGGCCTGTTTTTCACCTGTGTGGCTGATAGGGGGAAAAATAGGATGAATTTGTGAGCACAGTCAACACTAACTTCATCAGACTGTTCTTCAGCGTTGCCTGATATTTTCCCTTTTGATTAAAAAAAAAATCACTTGTGGCAAAAGAGCCATTTTTGCCTCTGCAAAGGCATATCTGAGATAATAGTTCTGCATTCTTACAAGTGTGTGTGTGTGTTTTAACAAATCCCTCAGTGCATACAAAAAATGTATATTCTTTATGGCAGAGGTCTTCAAACTTGACAAAAGACAATTATACACATAATAGAGGGGAAAAATACACTAATGAAGGAGTATGGAAGAAGAAAATAGAAACATAGAGACATAGAAACATAGAAGACTGACGGCAGAAAAAGACCTCATGATCCATCTAGTCTGCCCTTATACTATTTTCTGTATTTTATCTTAGGATGGATATATGTTTATCCCAGGCATGTTTAAATTCAGTTACTGTGGATTTATCTACCACGTCTGCTGGAAGTTTGTTCCAAGGATCTATTACTCTTTCAGTAAAATAATATTTTCTCATGTTGCTTTTGATCTTTCCCCCAACTAACTTCAGATTGTGTCCCCTTGTTCTTGTGTTCACTTTCCTATTAAAAACACTTCCCTCTTGGAACCTTATTTAACCCTTTAACATATTTAAATGTTTCAATCATGTCCCCCCTTTTCCTTCTATCCTCCAGACTATACAGATTGAGTTCATTAAGTCTTTCCTGATATGTTTTATGCTTAAGACCTTCCACCATTCTTGTAGCCCGTCTTTGGACCCGTTCAATTTTGTCAATATCTTTTTGTAGGTGAGGTCTCCAGAACTGAACACAGTATTCCAAATGTGGTCTCACCAGCACTCTATATAGCGGAATCATAATCTCCCTTTTCCTGCTTTTTATACCTCTAGCTATACAGCCAAGCATCCTACTTGCTTTCCCTACGGCCTGACTGCACTGTTCACCCATTTTGAGACTGTCAGAAATCATTACCCCTAAATCCTTTTCTTCTGAGGTTTTTGCTAACACAGAACTGCCAATACAATGCTCAGATTGAGGATTCCTTTTCGCCAAGTGCATTATTTTACAGTTGGAAACATTAAAATGCAGTTTCCATTGCTTTAACCATTTATCTAGTAAAGCTAAATCATTTACCATATTACAGACGCCCAGGGCCGCCGATAGACCGGTACTACTGGGAGTGGTGTCACGGGCCTGGCCACATTGAATAATGGGGAGGGCCGGGCGCCCGCCAAAAACTCTCCAACCCCGATTGCGACGAACTCTGCCTCTGCGGAGCTTCTCCGACCGCGGCCCGCACCTTCTTCCCACCCCCGCGAGGAAAGAAGGCAGGGAGGCCGGCAGATAGGCAGGGAGCCCGGAGGGCAGCCGCGGAAGGAGCTCGGCCCTCTGGAAGCCAAGCTCCCCATCGCTATGGGAAGCCGGCCGCTTCTCCTGCTGAGCCCAGTCCTCTCCCGGTGGCTTTCGGCTCCTCCTGCTGAGAAGCTGTAAGGCTGGCCCCGGAGCCCCGCGCGGCCAGCGTTCCCTCGTGCCCGGCGGGCTCCCCTTTCCTAAACCCCTGCCAGCCCCCTCCTTCCCTTCCCGCCCTGCCCTCCTTCCCCGAGGCGTCCCTTGCCCATCATCCCCTGCCGGGCAATGGGGCAGCGGGATTGCTAGATGGGCAGCTCTTCCGGCGAGGGTGGGCAAGATGCGCCCTTCTTAGCTCTCGGCCTCCGCCCGCGCAGAAAGCATCCTTCCTCGCACCCAGCACCGGCCATGGGGGCTTCCACCTTTAGCAAGGCCCCCCAAGGAGCCGCGTGGGTCTCCAGCCTTCTCCTGGTGAGTCACCGCGGCAAGGATGTGGGCGAGGGAGAAAGGGAAGAACCTGGCGCCTCGGGCGCTTCCCTCTTGCGGTAGAGGGGTAGGTGGTTTGTGGGGAGCGGGGGAGGGAAGGAGCCAGCATAGTCAAAATCACAATTTCTTTCGTTTCTTTTTCTTTCTTTCTCTATTTCTCTCTTGCTCTTTCATTATTTTTTCTTTATCTTGCTTTCTTTCTTTCTTTCTCTTGCTTTCTCTCCTTTCTTCCTTCTTTCCATTTCTTTCATTCCCCCTCTCTTTTTATTTCTCTTTCATTCTCTTTCTTTCCTCTTTCTTTCCTTCCTTCTTTCTTTTGTTTCTTTTTCTTTATTTCTCTCTTTCTCTCTTGCTCTTTTATTCTTTTTTTCTTTCTCTTGCTTTCTTTCTTCCTCTTTCTTTCTCTCCTTCCTTCCCTCCTTCCATTTCTTTCATTCCCCCTCTCTCTTTTTATTTCTCTTTCATTCTCTTTCTTTCTCTTTCTTGCTCTTTTTCTTTCTCTCTTTTACCTTCCCTTCCTCTATTTCTTCTTTTCTTTCTCCTTCCTATCTTCTTCCCTCCATCCCTTCCTTCAGTCCTTCCTCTCTTACTCTCCCCTTTCATAAGTTTCCTTCCTTCCTTCCTCTGTTCCTGTCCCTTCCCCCTTTCTTTCTTTCCTTCCCTCCCTCCCTCCATTTCTTGCTTTCCTTCTCCTTCCTCCCTTCTTTTCTCCCTCACTCACTTCTTTCACTCCTTTCTCTCTTACTCTCCCCTTTCACACCTTTCCTTGCTTACTTTGCACCCTTCCTCTGTTCCTGTCCCTTCCCTCTTCCCTTCCTTCCTTCCCACCCTCCGTCCATTCATTCACCCATTCCTCTCTTGATCGCCCCTTTTACCATTCCTTCCTTCCTTCCTTCCTTCCTTCCTTCCTTCCTTCCTTCCTGCCTTCCTTCCTTCATAGCTCGCCCTCGCCTTTCTTCCCTTCCTTCCAGATGGGAGTGCCCCCTCAAGACACCCGCCTGACTGCTGGTACCCTGCTTTTTCTCTCCCCTCGTCCTTTCCAGCTCCTCGCCGGTGGCTGCCGGGTGTGGGATCCCCCTCCCCTCTCCCCTCGCTAGAAAGCACATGGTTTTGTCAACAAGAAGGGAGAAGTGCCAAGGAGCCGTAAATAAGCCTCGCTCCGCCTGACTGATGCCAGGAGGATCTTTCTTTCCCTTGTCACTCCTGCTTCTTTCTTTCTCCTGGACGAGTCCACACAATTGGCTTAACCCAGTTCCTGAAATAGCCTATGGCATTCGCTGGCTGGGGAATTCTGGGAGTTAAAGTCCAGATATCTTCAAGTTGCCAAGGTTGGGAAACACTGGCCCATGGGACCGCCTCGCTTGGCGTGAAGCGGGAAATGATCCCCGAGGGATGGAGTGGCTTGGCGACTTAAAATAGTTTTAAAAAGGCGGGGGGGGGGGGCAGACACTTAGGCTGTATGGGGCCCCAAAATTCCTGATGGTGGCCCTGCAGACGCCTCCAGGAATATCATCCCTATTGCACACTTTAGAGTCATCGGCAAAAAGGCAGACCTTCCCTACCAAAACCAAACATGTGTATGATTTTTCTATCAGTCTTGAAAAAGTTATTTATGACTGTTCTTGAACTTACAACCGCTTTACACTTTCCCTCTCCCACACTTCACAATCAAATGATTGCATTTTTGGGGCACTTTACACCAGATTGTCAGGTGCAAGAAATCAAGAACGAGGATAGCATTGCAAAACACTACACATTTACTCCATACTACCAATACACTAGAATTTGATCTACTAATGGTCAACATGAATTGGTACCAGATAAGAGTCAATGGACTTAAATTGGGGGTGGTCTTAGATCTCTTCTGATGGTGTAGAGACTCCAAACTGATGACGTCTTTGACTTTGCCCTCAGGCTCATCCTGGTGATCTAGACAGGTCACATTTATGACTCATTGCAGGAGCTCATGGTCATATGATTTCTAGCAGAAAACAACAAAAGATGCCTATTGGATAAATTGGATTTGGACTTATGACCATGTGATTTATTTAACAACCATGGTGACTCACTAAACACTCCCAGTAAAAATGGCTTTCAAATTGAGCTCAGTCAAATTACAACTTGACTTACAGTCAAGGGGGTTACAACCAAAATACTTGGCTTAATTGTGGTCCCACAATGAAAACTACCTGTTCCCCAAAATCTGCTCAATCAACTAAGAGTTTTAAGGAATAATAACTTTGTAATATACTAAACTATGTATATTATATAACAATAGTACAACAGATTAAAACTAAGAAAGAGGACTGATTAAGGTCAAAAAGGGCAGATTTTTCAGACACAACAGAGTTATAGCAGTGGTGTAGATGTGTGATCCAGCCAGTAAAGGGCACAGACTTAGTATTTAACAAAGTATTATTTGCATATATACAACACAAAGTAGCAAAAGATAACAAACCGCACACAGCTACGAATATCTCAAAGTAAACTCCCCCCACAGGGCGTGAGCACCCCCTTATGGCCAAACTAGCCAAAGTCCTTAAAGACGTATTACATTTTTATTTTATTTTATTTTATTTTATTTTATTTTATTTTATTTTATTTTATTTTATTTTATTTTATTTTATTTTATTTTATTTTATTTTATTTTATTTTATTTTATTTTATTTTATTTTATTTTATTTTATTTTATTTTATTTTATTTTATTTTATTTTATTTTATTTTATTTTATTTTATTTTATTTTATTTTATTTTATTTTATTTTATTTTATTTTATTTTATTTTATTTTATTTTATTTTATTTTATTTTATTTTATTTTATTTTATTTTATTTTATTTTATTTTATTTTATTTTATTTTATTTTATTTTATTTTATTTTATTTTATTTTATTTTATTTTATTTTATTTTATTTTTTATTCAATTTTTATGCCGCCCTTCTCCTTAGACTCAGGGCAGCTTACAACATGTTAGCAATAGCACTTTTAACAGAGCCAGCATATTGCCCCCACAATCCAGGTCCTCATTTTACCCACCTCAGAAGGATGGAAGGCTGAGTCAACCTTGAGCCGGTGATGAGAGTTGAACCACTGACCTACAGATCTACAGTCAGCTTCAGTGGCCTACAGTACAGCACTCTAGCTGCTGCACCACCCCGGCTCTTACCATGTTTATACATTTTATACATATTGCCCCCACAATCCGGGTATATCTTTACAGTTATAAACTACCATTGGTAGTTTACTACATGGCAACCCCAAAACAGGTGAGTACCATCTACTAACACTCTGGAAGCCAAAAATGCTCTCCCAGAGCCTCTGTGCGAGCCAAAAATCAGATGCCCAGCACACACATGCACATTGGAGCTGAGCTAGGGCAACGGCTCATGTGCCAGCAGATATGGCTCTGCTTGCCACCTGTGGCACCTGTGCCATAGGTTTGCCATCACTGGGTTGGAGGAATAAGAAGGATAAGAGGACTCTTCTCCTTTCCAACCAGGACACCAATTAGCACATCTTTTGTAGGGCATTCATTTATTCTCCACGTGTTGTTTACAGCAGGTGTCTCCAACCTTGGCAACTTTAAGACTTGTGGACTTCAACTCCCAAAATTCCTCCACCAGCTGGCTGAGGAACTCTGGGACTTGAAGTCCACAAGTCTTAAAGTCGCCAAAGCTGGAGACTCCTGGCTTTTACAGAACATTTTCCAGCATCCCCTTTTGATCCGTTCCCTTGCATCTTTACACATCTGTCTCTACTTCTGCAGTGCCTCCATACATAAATGTGAACCTGTTCTCTCAAGTGGTTTGTGACTAACATCCTCACACCATTAGCCGGGCATTCCTTTCAATCTCCTTCTGAGCATAACTGTGACTGACAGGTTGACTGTCACCTCTTTCAAATGCCTGCATAGCATGACCTTGAGTTAATGTGCTGAATAATGAAAGAGAGCGGGTTCATTTAGCATGAGAGTCCTGCACTGAGACTAACCAGGAGCAGGGAGAAGATCCCAAGTGCTCAGCATTGTCAGGGAGAAGAATGAGCTTCCTTGTACTTTGAAATAACCCAGCTACTTCATGCTAACAATTCGGAAAACTGACAAATGGAATGAAATGTACGTGATGCACTGATGAATCTATTACACACATGCATGGGCACACATGCATATGTATATATGCAGAAAAAGAGGTGGGTGGGGAGAGAGAGAATGACACAAGTTCAAAAGCTAAATCATTAAGCTACTTCAGCAAAACCGGGGTCCCAATTACTACTTCTGCAGTAGATCAGTTGGGCGATAGAGCTGAACAGGAACGGAATATCTCTGGGACCGCCTTCTGCCGCACGAATCCCAGCGACCAGTTAGGTCCCACGGAGTTGGCCTTTTCCGGGTCCTGTCGACTAAACAATGTCGTTTGGCGGGACCCAGGGGAAGAGCCTTCTCTGTGGCGGCCCCGACCCTATGGAACCAACTCCCCCCAGATATCAGAGTTGCCCCCACCCTCCTTGCCTTTCTTAAGCTCTTAAAAACCCACCTCTGTCATCAGGCATGGGGGAATTGAAATATTCCCTTCCCCTAGGCTTATAAAATTTATGTATGGTATGACTGTATATATGACTGATCTCTTAAATTGGGGTTTTTAGATTTTTTTAATATTAGATTTGTTTACGTTGTCTTTTTACTGTTGTTAGCCGCCCCGAGTCTGCGGAGAGGGGCGGCATACAAATCTAATAAATAGATAGATAGATAGATAGATAGATAGATAGATAGATAGATAGATAGATATGTATTTTGGGGTGGGGGCATCACTTTATCCACTCTGTCAATATAAAGTAAGGAGAAGGAAATGATTTTAAGAATAAAGAGGGCATTTTAGAACATGGCATGGAAACCTTTCATCCTTCTGTATCGTGTCTCTTTGTAATCCCAGCTGTTGTACACAGTAGACATGACCCACAAAGAAAGGAAAGGAACTGGACTAGAGAATAAGGATTGTGAGAGTTCTGTGCCTCCTCTCCTTTGGTATTCAGAAAGTCCATAAAAGTTTAACATGGGGGGATTTGAGACATCTTTCCCCCAGGCTCCTTATAATGTATGTTTGGTATAGTATATGTGTTGTTTGGTTTTTTAATTATGATAGGGTTTTTAGTTATTTTTAATATTAGATTTGTGCCATTATAATATTGTTTTTATCATTGTTGTGAACCGCCCCGAGTCTTCGGAGAGGGGCGGCATACAAATCTAATAAATTGAATTGAAATTGAATGAACAGTACTGCTTTTATCAGAACATGTGGTGAACATTGAAAACGGCAGGTGGGGGCAAGGAAAAGCTACATTTAGCTATGGGAGAATGCTACATGCTTATGCAAGGGAGTATCAGTAGATCACATCCCGGTGCTGCATGTTCCATTTTCATAAAACCAATGACTTCACTTTGCATTCCATTGAGAAGCATAAATGTGGCAATTCATGCATGTAATGACTGCCCAGAGCACAAGTTGGTGTCATATTTTTGTAATGATACATGACTCATCCCAGAAATTATAACTGTCTCATCAGGGGCATACTAAATAATCCAATGCTAAAGTGGCAAGCCCAGTTGACTTTATCCTGACAGATCCCGTGGGGGTACAGGAACTTAAATGGAATGTCAATAAACCAGAGAGCAGGAAACTTTTTGTAAGAGAAGTGGCACTGAGGATTATGATGGGGTCTTTGTAGTTCTTTTGTAATGTAAGTGAGTTGGAATGATCCAGTTAAATCAGGAAAGTGAAAGAAAAGTTTATTAGAGTCTGCGGAGAGGGGCGGCATACAAATCCAATAAATAGATAGATAGATAGATAGATAGATAAATAAAATAAAATAAAATAAAATAAAATAAAATAAAATAAAATAAAATAAAATAAAATAAAATAAAATAAAATAAAATAAAATAAAATAAAATAAAATAAAATAAAATAAAATAAAATAAAATAAAATAAAATAAAATAAAATAAAATAAAATAAAATAAAATAAAATAAAATAAAATAAAATAAAATAAAATAAAATAAAATAAAATAAAATAAAATAAAATAAAATAAAATAAAATAAAATAAAATAAAATAAAATAAAATAAAATAAAATAAAATAAAATAAAATAAAATAAAATAAAATAAAATAAAATAAAATAAAATAAAATAAAATAAAATAAAATAAAATAAAATAAAATAAAATAAAATAAAATAAAATAAAATAAAATAAAATAAAATAAAATAAAATAAAATAAAATAAAATAAAATAAAATAAAATAAAATAAAATAAAATAAAATAAAATAAAATAAAATAAAATAAAATAAAATAAAATAAAATAAAATAAAATAAAAATAGGGAAACTCTAGAAAAGTCAGAGCAGAGCAACCAAGATAATTAGAGGACTGGAGACTTAAACAAATGAAGAATGGTAACAGGAACTGGGCATGGCTAGTGTAATGAACAGAAGGATCAGGGGAGACATGATAGCAGTCTTCCAATATTTAAGGGGCTGCCACAGAGAGGAAGGGGGTCAAACTATTTTCCAAAGCACCTAAAGGCCAGACAAGGAACAATAGATGGAAACTGATCAAGGAGAGATTCAACCTAGAAATAAGGAAGAACTTTCTGACACTGCGAACAATCAATCAATGGAACAGCTTGCCTTCAGAATTCTAGGGGCTTCATCACTGGAAGCTTTCAAGAAGAAATTGGATTCCCATTTGTCACAAATGGTGTAGAGTCTCTTGCTTGAGTGGGAGGTTGCACAAGATGACCTATAAGGTCCCTTCCAATTCTATTAATCTGTAAGAAATTGGAAATAGGAATGTTAGATGTTCAGCTAGAAAGGCAACTACTACTGCCATTTTATGGCTTTGGTCAGTATCCATGGTGCATCCGGCATTTTGTGCTGGCTCAAGAAGAGTTTTTGAGTTCTGACATGCATACAAGATCTTCTGGGCTAAAACTGAAGGTATTTATATTTTCACTGATAAGATTTATATCCCCGTCATCGTTAAGGTGGAACGTCATCGTTCCACCTTAACAGCCCACCTCTGGCAATGCCTCCTGTGCCCTCAGATATAGCTCCATGTGCCACCTGTAGCATGTGCACCATAGGTTCGTCATCCCGGTTTTATATAGTACATTAATCCTATAAGGATCCTTAATGTGAGTAGACCTTTATTTTATTTCTTTCAATTTTTCTAAATAAACTTTTTGCTTGTAATAATCAGTTCCTGTGTCATTTATTTCTTTTGTAGGTATAAAACAGCCCGGAAACAGCAAAGATCAGATTTTAATTGCTTCTATTCTGCTTCGGTCTCTGTTTAGGTTTTATTATTATCACTGTGGTTGGTTGCACAGCCAGCCAGATGTTTAGATTGGATATGACATTTTTGTCCATGTATTGAGTCCTTCCCTAGGATTGGGCTAGAACAGTGTTTTTCAACCAGTGTGCCGTGGCACACTAGTGTGCCGCGAGACATGGTCAGGTGTGCCGTGAAGCTCAGAGAGAGAAAGAAAACAAGAGAGAGAGAGAGAGAAAGAAAGAAAGAGAGAGAAAGAGAGAAAGAAAGGGCAAGAGAGAGAGAAAGCAAGCAAGAGAGAGAGAAAGAAAACAAGAGAGAAAGCAAGAAAGAGAAAGAAAGAAAGAGAGAAAGAGAGAAAGAAAGAGCAAGAGAGAGAGAAAGCAAGCAAGAGAGAGAGAAAGAAAACAAGAGAGAAAGCAAGAAAGAGAAAGAAAGAGAGAGAGAAAGAGAACAAGAGAGAAAGAAAGCAAGAGAGAGAAAGAGAGGGAGGGAAGGTGGGAGAAAGACATAGAGGGAAGTAGGGAGGGAGAGAGAAAGAGCGCAAAAAAGAAGAAAGAAGGAAGAGAGAAAGAAAGAGGGATGGAGAGAGAAAAAAAGAGGGAGAGAAAGAGGAAGAGAGAAATAGAGCGAAAGGGAGGAAGAGAGAGAATTCTTTTGTCCAAACTTTTTTTAGCCGCCCCCCCCCCCCATGTGCCCCGTGGTTTTGTAAATGTAAAAAATGTGCCGCGGCTCAAAAAAGGTTGAAAATCACTGGGCTAGAAGATGTTTCATGATCTTCAGCTTCTTTGTAGAATGACATTTGATGTCTGTTGTGTTTCTCAATTCTGGCTTTATATGCATTTATTCTTAATGCTTTATTGTTGTGAGCTGCCCCGAGGTTTTGGAGATGGGCGGAATACAAAGCTAATAAATATTATTATTATTATTATTATTATTATTATTATTATTGCCAGAATTAATCCCTTTGTCTCTTTCTCGCTTTCCTGCTCTTAGCCATTACAATGTCTTGTTGTTACCTGCTTTGTTTGCTATTTTTTTCCTGTATTGATCATGTAATACAGAGGTCTTCAAACTTGACAACTTTAAGATATGTGACTTCAACTCCCAGAATCGAGGTCCACAAATCTTAGTTTGGGGATCTCTGATGTAATACTTTGCCTTGCCATAGGTTTTCTATTCTTCATTTAGTCTTTCTTGTAACCAGTTTGGTCTCTTCAATGTTCAGTAAGCCCTCCTTGTATACCAGCTTCAATACATATTCTTTACTGTCCAGGATCTGGAACAAGTAAATGTTGTTGTTTGTTGGTGTTAAAGGTTAGGGATCACAGGATGTAATAAGCTGTTCCAAGTAAAATTATCTTTTGTAATTGACGATTACAAAAGATAATGATGATTTTGTCAATTGTACTAAGGCACCATTATTATTATTATTATTATTATTATTATTATTATTATTATGTATTATTGTTTTTTATAGGTGGAAACCTAATATTTGCTTCCATCTACGTATCTAGCCTGAGTTTATGTTGCTTTGCAATCTTCTTTGAGAGAATTATAACAAGGTGGTATGGTATAATTTATAGCAATCATTTTAAATTCAAACAGTCCTGACAATGTTCAAAGTTTATTCTACTTGCTTATTTCCTATCATGAACTATATTTTACAGGGAAACTGTTGAACATTATTATTGAATATGCCTACAACTGGTATGTTGAAGCTCATCTAAAAATAAAAGCTGGAATAGGGGAATTCACAGCTGCTTGCTGCTTTTCAATCAACAGAACATCCTACAATAGGATGAGGCAAGACAGTAAACAAAATAATAATAATGGAATAAAAGGAAAGACAGTGGAGGGACTTTATAGATTGATATGTCCTAAGAAATAGACAGGACAAGGAAAGGGTTTTTTTTATTCAATTGGAGTTCATAAAGAGTCTTCCCTAACTATTTACTATTACTGAACCTCCAAAATATACTATTTAATTATATGTATATATGCATACATATTACACATAGGCACACAAAAAAATACATTATCTACTATATTAACTGTATTTGTATGTACACACACACACATCTCTTCTAAAATTATACACATTCAACCGCATTTACTGCAGTAGGAAAAATATACCCAGAACCCAGAAGGGAAAAAAAGAAAAAAACTGGTTCTGCATACCAGAACAACATTTTTCTACTGCTTCTGCGTACCTGACTGTACCCATAGGAGCCCATCACTGGAATAGACTCACTCAGAGAAGGGATCAGAGGGATAAGAGGAAGTAGAGAAGGATGGAAAGAAGGGGAGAGGAGGAAAGTAGGAAAGTGGGAGAGAAGGAGAAAGAAGGTAGAGGGAAAAGAGGGAGATAGAGGGAGGAGATTGACATGATGAGCCTTTGGAGAGGGACGGCATACAAATAAAATCAATCAATCAATCAATCAATCAAACAAACAAATAAATAATATAAGGGAGGAAACATGGGAAATAAAACTATAAAAAGTGTGCAAACTAGGATGTTGATATATGGTTTATTGAATAAGAAATTTATAACTAAGTATATTTTATTATGACTAATGGTATGTGTATAGATGTATTTGTGGAGGAAATTTTTTTTTTTTTTTAAAAAAGGTAATGCCACAAAATTAAAGGAAGATTATTGAGAAATGTTCACTCTCTTGGGCATAAGGACAATGATCTGAAAACAGCACCTTATATCTAAAAGAACCCAAACAAAAAGTAATATATTATGCTAATTGGAAAGGGTAGGAAAGAGTATTTAAAAAACCCCAACCTTTTCTAACAGCTTCTCCTCATTAGTTATTTACAAAATCATTTATTAATGGCCTTGCAAGCCTATTTTTCCCCAATTGTCTCCATGATGCTGGACTTGGCTCATTCCCAGACAATGATTTATGCAGCTTTATTTCACAGGTTTTTGTCTGCAAAACACAAAAGATAAGAGAAAAAATTGGGACACAATACAGAATAGTTGATGGAACTTTCTACCTTTGCACCAAGGTCTGGGATACACTAAGATTTCACAATGAGATAAGAATCTTGTAGAGGAAAATATCTACATTCAGTGGAATGATGGAAACCTTTTGCTAAATGAGGAAGAAATGGTAATGGAAAAAGAAAACCAGTGAGAAAAAATGTCTGTAAATAAATAGAGACTTAAATAGTGTGTATACACAGGTGGATGGTGGAATGTTTGAGTCCTCTATTGCAGTGTTTCCCAACCTTGGCCACTTGAAGTTATTTGGACTTCAACTCCCAGAATTCCCCAGCCAGCAAATGCTGGCTGGGGAATTCTGGGAGTTGAAGTCCAGATATCTTCAAGTGGCCAAGGTTGGGAAACACCGCTCTATTGTCTTTCACATATCAGGAGAGTGAGCAAATTCTCTTTTATAAAAATAAAATTATTTGCAGGGTGTTGTGGTTCAGCCTGAGGCTGCTCAGGGACCAGCTGTGTCTCTGCTGGCTCCAGGCCCGGAGGAGGATGACAGCGAAGAGGAGGGGGCTGAGCAGTCGGACGGGGGAGGGGAAAGCCAGGAATGGGATGAGGATGAACAGCATGAGAGCCCCGGTGGGGGGGCTCTCCCCAGCCAGTAGCTTGGAATCATTAGGGGATGACGCACAAGCTGTCATTGACATGCGACAGAGACGTTCAGGGCAAAGAAAGGAGCAGTTAAAGAAATATTATCACCATTGAATTGGAAACAGCTGGGTTTGGGTGTGGTCCTCATCAGTAGGGTTTAAAAGGCAGGCAAGCCCTTGAAGCCATGTGGAGTGTTATCAATTGGAGTTACAGTGTCCTGCTTTGTTCTCGGCATCTCTGTTCCTGGCTTGTGGCCCAGCAGTTTGGCAGACCCGTGGGAGGTGTAGGTCTGCTATCTACAGCCTCGGCTTGGCAGCAAGAATCCTGTATTGCTGCATGGACTTTTGCCTTCGTGGATATATCTGAAGATACAGCATTTTCCTGTTTATAAGGACATTTTCTGTTACCTGTGTTTTTCTTGAATTTTATAAACTGTCTTTGCCTTTTACCGGTGTGTTTGGCTTCTCTTTTTGGGTTAGTATTGGCTTCTGAAGTGACCCAGACAGAACACAGGGAAACAATCAGACAAAGATACAGAAAAACAAACAAGATTCTTTCTTCAAGATGGGTTAGTTTTCCGCTTGCATATTGTTTGTTTTTATTTTTGTTTTCTTAATATGGAAGGAACTTCCTATGGGTATTTCTCATAATGACCTCATTTAGTTGTCCATAAAAAAACAAAATAGTATGATTCCCATAACTCCATCTTAATTTAATCATCACAATTAACAAGAAAGTTATCACTCCCCAGGGAATCCCAAATGTCTTCTTTGTACTTCTAGCAGTTTGGGCAGTTTCTCTTCAATGTGTATTATGTATTGGACAAAATAAATAAATGAATGAACAAACAAACAAACAAACAAACAAACAAGCAAGCAAACAAACAAACAAATAAAAGTACCACATAAGAAACAAAAGAACCTGCTTTATTCCAGGTTAGTTAGAAGTAGTGTCTCCTTTTACTGAGATTGTTTCTTCAGAATCTTTGGCATGAATATTTTCGCCATCATATTTTAGGTTGTGTTTTTATTTTTCCAGAATCTTTCAGGGTAAGATCCCATAGTTTTCTGCTTGCCCAAAAGGTGTTTTGTCTTCCTCTCTTATAATTAACTCTGCACTGACTGTTCCATTCAAAGTGCACAACATCACATAGTACTACTTTAACTAATTACTTTCATGTACAAAGTTAACCACCTCGCATACTGTACATAACCTATATGCTGGAACAGAAGGGTTATTCAGCACATGGGAATGTGGGAAATGACATAGAAAAGTACCATAGAAAATAAAATAATTGAATGAATGAATGAATGAACGAACAAATGGAGGGCCGGATGGATGGATGGATAGATGGATGGATGAATATCTCTGTTTTATTGGTAATAAATTTAAATTTTATCAATTTAATCAAGTCTGTCCTAATCCTAAACCTATTTGTTTTTTTTTTGTTCTGCTGAATTTACTAGGTGTTCTGTGACCTCTTGCACATCTGTCCAGTTATCAAAGCCTCTAATCCTCCCAAAGACTACTTGGTTGAGAAGTACTCGGGTACTCACACAAATTATAGTGTGCAAAGTCATCCAGCTCTTCCTCAAGAATAAATAGTTTGTGGGGAATTTTTGTTGTTGTTGTTGTTAATGAACTAGATGCTATCTAGATCAGACCTGGGCAAGATGCGGCCTGAGGGCCGGATGCGGCCCTCCCGCTGTCTGTGACTGGCCCGTGGAGGTCGGTCCAACTTTTCTAGATAAGAACCAGGTGTTCAAGATATAATATATAATATATAATTATATATATAATATATAATATTATATATAATTATAATTTAAAATTTATAATTATAAAATAATTAACTCAGTTCTACCCAATAATATACAGTATTGGGTAGAACTGAGTTAATTATATTAGTCCAGTCCTCTAAAACCATTCCAATTTCTTATGCAGCCCCATGGTGAAATTAATTGCCCACCCCTGATCTAGATGCTAGTACTACTTCCTACTTGTGTTGGCTTAATTCAGGGGTCTGCAACATGTGGCTCTGGAGACACATGTGGCTCTTTGGGCCCTCTGCTGTGGCTCCCTGTCAGGTGACCCCATCACTGATGGCCGCGCTCCTCACCCTCCCCTCCCCTCCCAATCAATCCTAGCCTAGCCTGAGAAGGAAAAGGCAATGGCGGAGGATGTAGAAGTAACTAGGGCTGATTCTCTAGTACCTCATTCTTGCTGGAGCTTCTTTCAGCACTTCTTGGTGCTGGGCATTCCTTGATCGCTTGTTGACACAAGCAACCTGTTCTCCGCTCCAAGGCACTGGCCCGACCCAACCGCGACTGACGCCAGCCTGACTATCACGAGGGCTGGCGGGGTGGGAATGGGATCTGGGAGGAGGAGCTGAAACAATTTTCTTGAGCATCTGCTTCCTTCGAAAAATTCTGGAGATATTTCCCCCCTTAAATAATGATTTGACATTCTTTACTTCTCCTCTTTTCCAAAGTATTGAAAAAATGATGAATATCCCGAAGTGACAGAATTCATTATATCTTTTGTGCATGGATTGAATACTAAATATTTTCAAATAAAACATTTACAGAAATAACCAGCAGCAATAATTAAAAAGATTTCACATGTGGATAATTAAGAAACACTCAGTTGATGAGTAAAACAGTCCTTTACTGGTAGCCTTAATTATTTTAATTGGAACAGCAAATAATCATCCTAGGAGATTTATTGGAACGTTTTTGTAGAAACAGAGCTAGAAGAAAATACATTTTATGTACAGTGGAAGACTAGGAATTCACCTGAGGAATGTACTGTGAAATCTAATGCAGTGTAAATATGTGTTCAAATTAGGAATAAATATTTAAACTGCTTTTGTTTTGCTTTTGAATTCTGTTAAAGTTTAGTGCTGCAAAGACTAATCCAATGGTTATGTTTAGCCCATAGTTTCTAATATCTTTTTAGCAATTGTTTTTCTTCTGAAATGACTAAGCTCTTGCTAATCAACAAATCTAATTGAAAGAAGAGTCATCTCCTAAGTGATAATTTCATGCAATCTTCCTTGAAAGAAAAAGGAATATATAAGAAGGACACATCCAAATAATTCATTTAAATATCAGGCATACCTATTACTTCTTTGTGAGGTATCAGCACCCAAAAGGACTGGATGACTGCAGGGAAACAATGAATTAATTGTATAGTTGATCATACATTTTTCCAGTTTTGCATATTTTGGCTAAAGATATTGAATTCAAGATAACCATTAATAATATGCAAAACCATCTACACCAGAGGTATCGAACATAAGGACTGTGTAGTAGTTGGATTTGCCTGCAGGGCCATTCTGGAAAATGTAAGGAGCTGGTCCATGTTGCTTCGGACTCATCTACCCAGTGCGAAGAGGAAATATCAGGCCACCATAGCTTCAGCCCAGTCTATCCAGTGTAAAGAGGAAACATGCCACCAATTTGAGTAGTGGTGTCAAGCTGGTCAAGCCCACCCAATCACCACACCCATCCTGCCAGTGGGAAAATATAAACATTTTCCCTACCAGTTCTGTAAGCATGGCTTATTTTGTAGGTGTGGCTTTGAGGGTCAGGTGGGTGTGCCTTCAGGTAGGTGTGGCTTGATGATCAAGTGACCAGCTGGGCATGCTTGGTGTTCAGGTGACCAAGTAGGCTTGTAAAATGTGGTGAAACTCATCTAACAACACTCTTGCTTAGCAACCAAAATGTTGGACTCAATTGTGATCATACGTTTTCTTTTCTTTCTTTCTTTCTTTCTTTTTCTTTTTTTCTCTCTTCTTTCCTTGTATCTTTATTCCTTCTTTCCCCTTCCTCCCCTCTTTCCTTTTCTCCTTTTCTTTCCTTTTCTTTCCACTCCTCCCCTCCTTCCTTCCTTCCTTCCTCCCCTCCCTCCCTCTTTCTTTCTTACCTTCTTTATTCTCTCCCTCTTTCCCTCTCTCCCTCTCTCCCTCCCTCTCTCTCTCTCTCTCTCTCTCTCTCACACACACATATGATCTGAACACAAAGATGGAGCCCTTTCCCGGGAGTACTGCGCCTGGCAGCAGCAAAGGTGGGGGCAAAATTTGCCAGGGGTTCTGTCATCCTGGAACCGTGCCATGCAGGGGGACTTTTCTGGTGCAGCGCAGTTTCAGGATGGCAGAGAACTGGCTTGGGAGACCCAGCAGTGGGGACAGAGATTGCTTGGGAGAGATGCAGGTGGTGGTCAAGGCATCTCCAGGACACCTGTTCATCTGGCCAACCATGTGACTAAACATGTGGAGTTGGAAGTGGCCGCCACTCTTAGCCGCCCCGAGTTTGTGGAGAGGGGCGGCATATAAATCCAATAAATCTAATCTAATCTAACCTTCCCTCCCAGCCTGGCTGTAGATATCCGCCTGCCCCCCTGAAGGAGCACTGCCTCCTGTTGCTTTTGTTTCATGGTCGAGAAGGAAGAAAATGGGCAGCGAGAGTGGCAACCACCTCCAAGCTCAGGTCAGACCCTCTCCCTGCATGGAGAGCTACTGCCCTGCCAGCCGGCGATGGCTTCTGCTCTCCATCAGTGGGGTAAAGTGGGGAAGCAGATGATCTCTTTCACTAGGGGAGATTTATTTATTTATTTATTTATTTATTTATTCATTCATTCATTCATTCATTCATTCATTCATTCATTCATTCATTTGTCCAATACACAAATACAAAGGAAGAAAAATAGACATGTAGCAATATATATATAAGGGTAAAGTGAACTTAGAGGAGAGGATATATGAAAGAAAGAAAATATATATGATAAGTGAGAGAAAGGAAAGACAATTGGGCAGGGGACAAAAGGCACACCAGTGCACTTATGTACGCCCCTTATAGGTTTCTAAGCCCTACAGGATTTAAGGGCCCAGTCTTGCTGAAAAGGATGCTGAAGGAACAATTATTGTCTTTGTTTCCTTAAGTTTTTTTCTTACAAGTAGTGACAATTATGGGAACGATGATGTCTAAACAGAGTTGAAAATCTGACCTACGGTATTGTATGGCCTCTTGAGACGCCGTTGAGCACAATGAAGGCTTGCAGCCTTGGCTTGGGATGGGATGCTGCATTTGAAGAAACAAAAGATGTCCTTTGTCTGTAAGTAAATAAATTGCACTTCAGATGAACTCCAAATCAAGGTGACTGATTTCTCTTCTGCAGGGAATCCAATCAGAAAGCCCCAAACATCTGCTACATCTTGGCAAAGGAACATTGGACTTATTATCGTATTACAGAAAATTGGCCAAGTTCTGTTGAAACTGAACATCATTAGAAGTATTGTATGCTTTAGGGAAGGGGCTAGTTTGAATAACCAGATGCTTTATAATTAGCGGCTTTCATTATCCTTGACCTTTTCACTCACTCACATGTATACAGGCAGAGAGAAAAGGAAAGATTTGTACCCATCAGCATGGGTGGGTAGCACACATCGGGAGAAAGTTGGATGTTGCAGGATACTGCAGAAGGATGGAATAACTTGCCAAGATTGGACACCTTTGAACTAGATATACCTGTCATGGCAAATCTATGGCATGCGTGCCACAAGTGGCACGTGGAGCCATATCAATAAGCCCTTGAGCTCAGCTCCTCACTGGTAGTTGGGAAACCCCCTCTGGAGGGGGGTGGGGAGGCTTATTTGTTGTGTCAGGAATTAAAAATCCCTGGGTAATATCTTAATGCAGAAGGTAGGCCTCAGTTAAGAATGCTGAGTCATTATGAGGCAGTTGACCATGCAGCAACCTAGTAATTATGTGAAAAAATATTTAAGTAAGCAAGAGCTCCCTGATCTCTCTCTCTGTCTGTTCTCCCTGTTTGTTTGCTGTTAGCTGTGTGCTTGTGCTGTTCACGGAAATATGCTGTGAAGAAGCTGTAATGCTGTAAAAGTTGGTTCCTGTGAGTTATTGAACTAAGATAGCTGTAGCAACATACTAGTAAGATACTAGTTTATTGTATTTATAGTATAGACAGTAGTAGTATAAAGAAGTAAATATATTTTTCCACAACTTCCTACTGCTGCTGTGTTTCATTGAAGACTTCAACTCCATTTCTATTGGTCTGTGGCTGGCTGGCTGGGTTGGTGGGCTGGCTGGACTGGTTTGCTGCTTGGGCATAAACAGACTAGCTTCCACAAACGCAAGCTCTGATATGTTGTTCTCCCCAAGATCCAGAGCTTGTCTTCCAGAGGCTGGAAACATTCAGTTTGCCAACTTCTGGTTGGACCAGAAGTTCCTCCTCCCCCTCCCCTCCCCCTAGGCTTCAGAGTCTTTCTAGGAGCCTTGGGAGAGCAACAATGGGCTCTTCTCCCCTGGAGGAACTCCAGAGGCCAGAAATGTCCCATTTCAAGTTGGGAAAGGTGCCATTTTTGGCCTCCGGAAGGCCTCGGGGGTGGGGATGTAGTCTGCCTACAAACGTACATGTGAATTCCTATCCCCAGTTAACATACCTCTAATAGTAATAATTATAACTCTTGTGCATTTTTCCTTCCAAGTCAGGACACTCTGCTCAACAGTCAGAACAGCCTATGGTTAATCATAATAAAATGTACACACCTACCGTGTTTCCCCAAAAATAAGACAGCGTCTTATATTAATTTTTGCTCCCAAAGATGTGCTACATCTTACTTTCAGGGGATGTCTTATTTTTTTTCAATTAATTGTATCCTGTATCCTGCTGCAGCAAAAATGCATCCAAACACGCAGCTGCATGTTGGATGCGTATTGGATGTGTTTTAAAGCTGATTGGTGCAGCGTTTAGGGATGCAATTTATGGTCAGCAGTGTTATATATGTTCTGTTCAGGAATGTTGCGAAACGAAAGGTCTCCTATGTCTTACTTTCGGGGGATGCCTTATATTAGGCAATTCTATGAAACCTCTCCTATGTCTTACTTTCGGGGGTGACTTATTTTCGGGGAAACAGGGTAATATTCATGGGTTATTTTCTCTAAAGAATGAATACATTTGATATGCTTTTGTTTTAGGTATGTTTCTCTATCAGTCGCACAACTCTCATGACAACTGGATGGAAGTTAAAATATACAAATGCTTGAATTACTTCTCACTATTTCACTGGGTGAAAGTAATGAGAAGTATGTTTCATACTGGAAGTACAGTGGTACCTCTACTTATGAACTTAATTCGTTCTGTGACCAGGTTCTTAAGTAGAAAAGTTTGTAAGAAGAAGAAATTTTTCCCATAGGAATCAATGTAAAAGCAAATCATGTGTGTGATTGGGGAAACCACAGGGAGGGTGGAGGCCCTGTTTCCTCCCAGGAGGTTTCTAGAGAGGCCCCACAGAGGCTTCTCCCCACCTTTTCTGGCCCTGTTTCATCCCAGGAGATTCCTAGAGAGGCCCCACAGAAGCTTCTCCCTGCCTTTCCCGGCCCTGTTTCATCCCTGGAGATTCCTAGAGAGGCCCCACAGAGGCTTCTCCCTGCTTTTTCCGGTTACAGTTTCAGAGGCTCTGGTTTGTAAGTAAACAATGGTTCTTGAGAAGAGGCAAAAAAAATCTTGAACAACCGGTTCTTATCTAGAAAAGTTTGTAAGTAGAGGCGTTTGTAGGTAGAGGTACCACTGTATTCACTGGAGAAAGCAATTATGTTTGGAAGAGTTAGCAGTAAAAGGAAACCAGGCCACCAAAGAACACAGTGGCTGAACACCCTCAGAGTTGTTACTACCCAGAGCATAGAAGAACTCAAAGAAATAGGAGGAGTTTGGAAAATGTGGAGAGACCTGACCCATAGAATCATCAACAGTCAGAATGGGTCTCCACTTTAATGGGGTCCCCTTTTTTGTTTATCTTGGAACTGGTTCCCCTTCTCCCATTCATTTTGGCACTGCTGAAAGTGGAAAACAGTGGTATATTCATTTCCTCAGATGTTAGAGCTAAAGAACAGCAAATTAATGTTGTGACTTTCCTTAAAAGAGTCTACCCATGTGTATTGCAGGTCTGCCATCTAGTGGCCGTAGCAGTCTTCTTTTTGTTCCACTTAACTGTATGTACTATCTTTGCACTTTCTTCTTTTGTGCAATTCTGCTTTTCTACCATCTCCTCCCCTTGTTCACAGCCTTGTATCTCTTACAAAAGCACTTCTGTGTCCTTGAAAAACACAGATTCCCTATATTGTATGCCTTTTGCTTTGGGAGCCTTCCTATTCCAGTACTTCCCCCATCTCTCCAGTGCCATGAAAGCTTATGTTAAGATTCAATGCATTGCAAAATCTGTCGTGCTTATAATGTGAACCACTGCTATATACCAATATAATTGTGGGAGAAATAGGCAACAGAGGAAAATGTGTATGTATTTTTTTCATTTGTATTTGTAAGCTGAGTACACTCTATAAGCCCTTTATAAATTGGAATTGGTTCATGTTTTTAAAGTTGAAATTGCTGTTTTAAATCACAAGAAGCTACATGACAAGTCATGCAACTTTCTTAGTTTCCATTATTTAGGCTTCAGAGCTGGCAGATACCTTGGGTTCAATATTTTTTTTTCTTTCTGTTAAAAGAAAGATATATTATTATGCAGAGCAGCAAAATACTTGGGCAATGAATTAATGTTGAATGGAAAGTAATCATGGAAATAATAATAATAATAATAATAATAATAATTATTATTATTATTATTATTATTATTATTATTATTATTATTATTATTTATTAGACTTGTATGGAGACTCGTGGCGGCTCACAACAACAATAGCACAATATAAATACAAATCTAATAATTAAAACTATAGCTAAAACCCATTATCTTAAAACAAGCAGTAATACACAATCAACACTCAATATTACAATCATACCCACACATACATTTTAATGGTCAGAAGGGGGGGCATATGCTAGTTGCCCCACACCTGGCAACATAGATAGGTCTTAAGGCTCTTGCGAAAGGCGGGGAGGGTGGGGGCAGTCCGAATCTCCGGAGGCAGCTGGTTCCAGAGGGCCAGGACCACCACAGACAACATTGTCTAGCCGACAGGACCTGGAGAAGACCAACTCTGTGGGACCTGATCGGCCGCTGGGATTTGTGCAGCAGAAGGCGGTCCCATAAGTGAGAATTCCGTATCCCATGTCTCCTTGCCCAAGGTTAAAGGTCTGTCGTAAAAGAATTGTATGATAATAAATTGCAACACATCACTTAAAGAAATCTGTGCTGAAAATGGTGCCACAGCAACACTGTAGAAGAAGAAAAAATAAATAAAAGAGCAAGAAAGAGAACCAGGATAACACATTGAGGAGTGTATCATCTACAGGTTGAGTGAGATTGATATTAGAGTATCGGATTAAAATGTAAAGGAAACTATGGTGTATGTTGGCCACTTCCATCATGCACAACCAACATTGACTTTTCATGAATAATAGATGTTGTAGAAAGTGTCTGGAAGAGATCGGTATACTAGGAAATGCACGCACCCCACAGTACTATTGTACTGCCACTCATTTGTGATATACAATGTTTTAAATTATACTACACTAGACTGACATTTCATTTGTGTTGAATTAGGTGCTGCATCAAAGATGCTTGGAACAAGTATGACATCTGGTGGCTAAAACATAGTCCATCTCCCCAGTTCTTCTTTTTTTTAATTTTACTGGGGATTCATTTATATTACAAGGATCAAAATTTTACAAAGCAAAAACTGCTATTTTACAAAATATTCCAGATGGTGATTTCCCCCCATTTCTACTTCTTTAGAGTGCAGGGCATCCATTACTAATATAATAAATAAATAAAAATAAATTGCTAAGAAACATTTTGAGTATGTCAGTGTTATAGTACAGTACTTCAAAATAGAGTATTGATGGTAACAGTTAATAAATGAGACCAAACAAAGTGCTATGGAATAAGGGTTATGTTCCAAGTCTAATTGATTGAGATTTAAGATTTGATTTAATTTGATTTATAAAATTGTTGAATAAAATTGTTGAATATAAAATGACTCAATCCTGTTATACTGTCTCAAGTCAATAGTACTTTGGAAAAGTGTGACAAGGTTCTGGCTTCCTACATAATTTTTCTTCGGTTCTTCTCTTCATTAAGAGCAGGAAATGAAAATATTGCTAAGCTGCCTAAAGAAAGAAACAATATAATATAGCAAAGATTCATTTCAGGGCGTTTCAGAAATAATGAAATAATAGTGAGAAATTGTATATATATTGTTTGCACACAAAGCAAACCGACAAACACCATAAACACATGACCAGACCACAAACTCGCAGCCAAACAAAAATTGTTACACCCCAGACACACATTGCTAAACAGCTAAGTAGCCTGCAAGATCTAACTACTCAGGATATCACCCCCAATCCACAAACATCAACTAATCAGCATACAATTACATCAAGGACCCCAGGTGTTACCCCACTGACTCACCAGGAAGTTTCAACACAGCCTGCAGCTGCTGAGCCATCAAACCAAACCCACCCACTCGCTGTGTTAGCCCTAGAACAAGGACAGAAGCACCAGCCTGAAGATGACGAGTGGGACCTCATTGAAACGTCATCAGAAATCTCTAAATCCTACATGGGAAGAAACCCGAATATGCCAAGACTTTCATATATATATATTTATTTATTTATTCAATTTTTATGCCGCCCTTCTCCTTAGACTCAGGGCGGTTTACAACATGTTAGCAATAGCACTTTTTAAAACTGAGCTAGGCTATTGCCCCCACAATCCGGGTCCTCATTTTACCCACCTCGGAAGGATGGAAGGATGGAAGGATGGAAGGATGGAAGGATGGAAGGATGGAAGGATGGAAGGATGGAAGGATGGAAGGATGGAAGGATGGAAGGATGGAAGGATGGAAGGATGGAAGGATGGAAGGATGGAAGGATGGAAGGATGGAAGGATGGAAGGATGGAAGGATGGAAGGATGGAAGGATGGAAGGATGGAAGGATGGAAGGATGGAAGGATGGAAGGATGGAAGGATGGAAGGATGGAAGGATGGAAGGATGGAAGTCAACCTTGAGACGGTGATGAGATTTGAACCGCTGACCTTCAGATCTACAGTCAGCTTCAGTGGCCTGCAGTACAGCACTCTACCTGCTGCGCCACCCCGGCTCATTATTATGTATTAAATATGTATTACTTTGATGCATGTGTGTTTGTTTCTGTGTCACACATATAGCTTTTGTCCCCTTTTCCCACTTTTAATTGTACAGCAATTTAATAATTGTGTATTTTATATATAGGAGAGGGAGAGAGGAAGGATAAGCCTTTGCGTATGTAGTTTTTTGCTATTTCTCCACAGTTGTGAATTAGGAACTGGGGAAGGGTACAAATTCACTTACTTCAAAAGCTATGTCCTTACTTTACCATAGTTTGAAAGACAGTTGCTAAGCAAGAGTGTTTATTTTGAAGAGTCATGGCACACATTCCATTGATTGATTCTCATGTAGCTTATCCAAGGTCGGAGTAATTGAAAACCAAACAACTAAAAGTCCTGTTATAAATACAATCAAGGTCTTTTGGGGGAGGGGGGGCGCATGCTGACGCATTTAGGTTTGACTACTGTAATGCTCTCTATATGGGGCTACCTTTGAAGAGCATTCAGAAACTACA
Organism: Erythrolamprus reginae; assembly: GCF_031021105.1. Classification (NCBI taxonomy): domain Eukaryota; kingdom Metazoa; phylum Chordata; class Lepidosauria; order Squamata; family Dipsadidae; genus Erythrolamprus; species Erythrolamprus reginae. Next base: position 356,017,220 of record NC_091950.1, read on the forward strand.
GAGCGTGCAAAATGCAGCCCTACAAGACTAGACTTTCAATCCTGGGCCTAGAATGTTTAGAACTAAGATGCCTTAAACAAGATCTAAGTATTGCCCACAAGATCATATGCTGCAACGTTCTGCCTGTCGGTGACTACTTCAGCTTCAGCCACAACAACACAAGAGCACATAACAGATTTAAACTTAATATTAACCGCTCCAAACTTGACTGTAAAAAATATGACTTCAGTAACTGAGTTGTCGAAGCATGGAACTCATTACCGGACTCCATAGTGTCATCCCCAAACCCTCAACACTTTACCCTTAGATTATCCACGATTGACCTATCCAGATTCCTAAGAGGTCAGTAAGGGACGAGTACAAGTGCACTAGAGTGCCTTCCGTCCCCTGTCCTATTGCTCTCCTATATCTCCTATACCTTTCTTCTATTCCTATATCTCTTCTTCTATTCTTTCATTGATATGTTCTATTACTATACAGTGAACCCTCGATCATCGCGAGGGTTCCGTTCCAGGACCCCACGCGATGATCGATTTTTAGCGAAGTAGCGGTGCGGAAGTAAAAACACCATCTGCGCTTGCGCAGATGGTGTTTTTGCTTCTACTGCCGCCCGCCCTTCGCCCGCCCACCCCGTTGCTCGCGCAACGGCTTCCCTGGGTGCCCGCTCGCTTGGGAACATCCCAGCTTCGCTCCCAAGCTGGGAAGCGGATCTAGGGAGTCCCCACCGCGCGCGCGTTGCTGGGGAAAGCGCGCGCGCTTGGGAACATCCCAGCTTCGCTCCCCAGCTGGGAAGCGGATCTAGGGAGTCCCCACCGCGCGCGCGTTGCTGGGGAAAGCGCGCGCGCTTGGGAACATCCCAGCTTCGCTCCCCAGCTGGGAAGCGGATCTAGGGAGTCCCCAGCAACGCGCGCGCGGTGGGGACTCCCTAGATCCGCTTCCCAGCTGGGGAGCGAAGCTGGGATGTTCCCAAGCGCGCGCGCTTTCCCCAGCAACGCGCGCGCGGTGGGGACTCCCTAGATCCGCTTCCCAGCTGGGGAGCAAAGCTGGGATGTTCCCAAGCGCGCGCGCTTTCCCCAGCAACGCGCGCGCGGTGGGGACTCCCTAGATCCGCTTCCCAGCTGGGGAGCGAAGCTGGGATGTTCCCAAGCGCGCGCGCTTTCCCCAGCAACGCAGCGCGCGGTGGGGACTCCCTAGATCCGCTTCCCAGCTGGGGAGCGGAGCTAGGCTGCCCCAAGCTCGCGCGCGCTGCCCGCCCGCCCACGCTGTTGCCGGCTCCGCTTCCCAGCTGGGAAGCGGAGCTAGGGTGCCCCAAGCTCGCGCTCCAGCCCACCGCCGCTGGGGTCTTACCGGGGCAAGAGGGGGAAGACCCAGGGAAGCCTCTGCCCGGCGGGGAAACTCCACCATCTACGCATGCGTGGAAGGGCACGCATGCGCAGATGGTGGAGTTTACTTCCGGGTTGCAAACTAGCGAAATAGCCCTTTCGCGATCCTTGAGGACGCGAAACTCGAGGGTTCACTGTATCTTCTTTTCTATTATTTCTTAGATATATTTTACTATGAGTATATCCTCTATAACCTTCTTCATGTATTTTACTATGTGTATATAAATATATACCCACTAAAACCCTCATTGTGTACTGGACAAAATAAATAAATAAATAAAAAATAAAAAAAGCAATGGTAAAGATGCCCTAGAATTGGTTTCAGTTTCTCTTGACCAGAAACTGACCCTTGCATAGTTGTTGGCAACATTACAGAAGTGAATTGATTTACTGCCTTCTTCTGGGAATGTTTCTTAACTTCCCAGTATAACCTGGAATTCTCGGGAAGTGGCAATTAATCTCAATGCTAACTCTAGTTGTGAAATTATCAAGGTTAGCTAGGTGCTGCTGCCTTTTCTCATTTATTTGTTTGTTTATTTATTTATTTCTCTAATATTTTCTCCTCTATTCTTTCTTTGATATATTTTACTTCGTTATATCCTCTATAACCTTCATTGTGTATTATTGTGCATTGGACTAAATAAATAAATAAATAAATAAAAATAAATAAATAAATGTGAGTGATCATGGGCCTTCCTAGATATGCCCATGTCTCTCCAACACTCCGCAGGCTGCATTGGCTACCAATTGGTTTCTGGATGCAATTCAAGATGTTGGTTATGACCTATGATTTATGATTTGTTCCATCTTGTTGTGAGCCGCCCCGAGTCTTTGGAGAGGGGCGGCATACAAATCTAAATAATAAATAAATAAAATAAATAAATAAATAAATAAAGCCCTACATGGCATCAGACCAGATTATTTATTATCTTTTCCTCCTATTTTTATATGTAGAAACTTAATAAAGATTATTTAAATAATAATAATAAAAATGTCAAGATGACATCCATGACTGGGCAGTACCATGCACAATCCTTATACTGTACCAAGGGTTCAAGACTTTGGTGGTCGACTGTTTTGAGCCCACCTGCACTCTGCTGGCAGACATCTCTGTAATGAGAGCCAAATTATGGCTTCTGGGCACCTATTTTCCAACGAAACAGACCAAGAGGAGAAGATCATTCTATTACAATTTATTAAGAATATTCTGATTAAAAAGGATTCCTCTCATTCAAAGAAAGAACCCCGAGGCCCAGCTTTCATAGTTATCACAACATAGCTATTATTATATATCATAGTTATTCCCTTTTATAGTTATCGCAACAAAGGAAATTACAAGAGAAAAGTTGATTGTCAGGACAAAGGTAATTGGATGAAACCACACCCAATTTGAGTGACTATAAGAGGGAACTTGGTGTCTCAGTGGATATCCAGCTAAACATGAGCCAGCAGTGTGCAGTGGCAGCCAAAAAAGCCAATGCAATCCTAAACTTAATAGAAGGATATATTCTAGGTATAAGGAGGTACTAATACCACTCTGTTTAGACTCTAGAGCAGTGTTTCTCAACCTTGGTGGTTTGAAGATGGGTGGACTTCAACTCCCAGAATTCTGGGAGTTGAAGTCCACCCATCTTCAAACCACCAAGGTTGAGAAACACTGCTCTAGAGAAAGTGCAGAGGAGAGCAACCAGGATGATTAGAGGACTGGAAACTGTAATATATGAAGAGCAGTTGCCAGAACTGGGCATGGCTAGTCTAGCAAAGAGAAGGACCTGGGGAGACATGATAGCAGAGTTCCAATACTTCAGGGACTACTACAGAAAGGAGGGGATCAGGCTATTTTCCAAGGCACCAGAAGGCCAGACTAGGAATAATGGATGGAAACTGACCAAGGAGAGATTCGACCTGGAAATAAGGAGAAACTTTCTGACAGTGAGAGCAATTAACCAGTGGAACAGTTTGTCTTCGGAGGTTGTAAGAGTTCTATCACTTGAGACTTTCAAGAGAAAATTGGATTGCCATTCATCAGAAATTGTATAGGGATTCATCCTTGATTGGGGGTGGGGTGGACCAGATGACCTACTAAATGCCTTCCAAATAGAATAGAATAGAACAGAACAGAACAGAATACAATAGACTTCTTTATTGTCCAAGTGTAATTGGACACAAAAGGGATTTATCATTGGTACATATGCTCTCAGTGTACATAAAAGAAAATATACATTTGTCAAGAATCATGTGGTACAACACTTAATGATTGTCTTAGGGGTCAAATAAGCAATGAAGAAACAATCATATTAATAAAAATCTTAGGATACAAGCATCAAGCTATAATCATACAGTCCTAAGTGGGAGGAAAAGGATGATAGGAATGATGAGAAAAAACTAGTAGAAATAGAAGTGCAGACTTAGTAAAACGTTTGACAGTGTCGAGGGAATTATTTGTTTAATAGAGTGATGGCGTTTGGGGGGAAAACTGTTCTTGTATCTAGTTGTCTTGGTGTGCAGTGCTCTGTAGTGATGTTTTGAGGGTAGGAGTTGAAACAATCGGTGTCCAGGATATGAGGGGTCAGTAAATATTTTCACCGCCCCCTTTTTGACTCGTGCAGTATACAGGTCCTCAATGGAAGGCAGGTTGGCAGCAATGATTGTCATAGAAGCAATCAGGAAACAATCAATATTAATATAAATTGTAAAGATACAAGCAACAAGTTACAGTCATACAGTTATGAGTGGGAGGAGATGGGTGATAGGAATGATGAGAAGACTAATAGTAATGCAGTACATGTGAACATGCGTAATGTCCATTTAAATGAAGTCTGGCAAAGCAGGGGTGTAAAATTCAAGATATTAATGGGAGAAAAGGTCAAAAGGTTGTTTGGAGTTCAGGGAGAGACAAACCAGATATCAATTAGTGCTAAAACAAGCTTTCTTTTTTCAAGAGACAAAGTCCAGACATCCCATCATAGCCTGATCTGGGGAACAAAGACAGGGGGGGGGGGGGGTTCTTAAAGTTTACAATGTTAGAAATTTTCAATCAAACTATTAATATCATTTAAAAAGAGGAAAAAATAAGTCATATTAAAATAGAAAATAACTATGTTCATTAGCAAGTACAACAATATTACAAAATTAAGGTTGTTGGTGTTACAAAGTTCATCCTATGTGGCTCTAATTTCACTCCTTTGAGACTAAAGGATTTAAAAAAAAAAATCCTTTCAGCATCACCAAAAACAAAATGTTGGAAAACAAAAGCTTAAGGAATTGGATCAAGAGTAACAGACTGAAGTTTCTATCTATCTATCTATCTATCTATCTATCTATCTATCTATCTATCTATCTATCTTTATTTCTTGTTAGAGTTGGAAGGGACCATGCCGCCCCGAGTCTGCGGAGAGGGACGGCATATAAATCCAATAAATAATAATAATAAATAATAATAATGCGGGTCATCAAGTCCAACCCCCTGCCTAAGCAGGAACCCTATAGCATCCTAGCCAAATGGCAGTCCAATTTCCTCTTTAAAATGTCCAGAGTATTGGAGTTCACAACATCTGCTTGTAGGTTGTTCCACTGGTTGATCGTTGTGACCGTCAGCAAGTTCTTCCTTATTTCCAGGTTTATTCTCTTCTCCTTGGTCAGCTTCCAGCTGTTGCTCCTCGTCCGGCCCTCCGGTGCCCTGGAGAATAAAGTGATCCCCTCCTCTCTGTGGCAACCCCTCGTATACCTGTAGACTGCTATCATGTCCGCTCTGGCCCTCCTTTTCTCTAGGCTATCCATGCCCAGTACCCGCAGTCTCTCTTCGTAAGTCTTGGTTTCTAGACCCCTGATCATTTAGATCAATTTAGAAAAGAAATAATAGATTTATCGTAGAAGAAAGCTCTCAAAAGTTGCAGCAGGGACTATGAGTAATACTGCAGGCACCATGAGCAATACTGAAGGCACTGTGAATAATGACAAACAAATAAAAATTCCTAACATAAAAATCAAAATAAAAACTCCCAAAAATCATTTCAACTATCTCAAGTCAGGTAACTATGACGTAATAACATTTTTAACAATGAAGGAAAAAGAGGCACCAATATACAGTATGGAAAACAGCATGCTAAAATCTACCAACCCCCCCCCCCCCCTGATTCTGGCAATAGGCATGACAACTTGAAATACTGAGTACACAAACTCCTTGATCTGCTCATAAAAAGTCTAGAACAGGGCTGTGAAATATGTGGTGCGTGGGCTGGATGCATCACACAGTGCATCACACACCAGTTTAGTGAAGGAGGAGAGAGTCACAATACATTATGTGACACTGTCGTGACGACGTGAGTTTGACACCCCTGGTCTAGAGCCTAGCAGTTCTGAATATCATTTGGAGACATAGAGGAGACTTCACTTTGTAATCTTCTAATACAGGGGCTAGGCAAAGTTGGCTCTTCTGTGACTTGTGGACTTCAACTCCCAGAATTCCTGAGGCAATCATGCTAGCTCAGGAATTCTGGGAGTTGAAGTTCACATGTCATAGAAGAGCTAACTTTGCCTATCCCTGTCCTAATAGCATTGGCTATAACATGGACATAGATTTCACCAGGGATGAAATGCTTCCGTTCGGGCAGGCTGGTCAGTTGTTATAGAGCCAATAGTGATCACAGCGTGAGGCTTCGCCCACATCCCAGATGCCACCATTTGGGTTATTTTACCCTCTGCCCATTGCACAAAGCATTCTGTGCATGCGCTGAGAGGAAAATAACCCAAATGGCGGCATCCTGGTGGGTGGGCAAGGCCTCAAGCTGCGATCACTACTGACTTTTTGACGATTGACCAGCCCACCTGAACCGGGAGCATTTCACCCTTGGGTTTCACATGATGCAGACATTTTGAGAAGGGCAAATTCAGCAACCGTAAACCTGGCAAATGCCAATGCAACACAAAATGATAATGATAATGATAATGATAATGATAATGATAATGATAATGATAATGATAATGATAATGATTGATAATGATAATGATAATGATAATGATAATGATAATGACAACAACAACAATAATAATAATAATAATAATAATAATAATAATAATTAATTAGATTTGTATGCCGCCCTTCTCCGTAGACTCGGAGAGATACAAAATGGAAAGGAGATGTTCATTTAACAACATCTTCTGACTCACATGTCCCAGCGACTGGTCATTGTTGGCTGGTGGGTCTATGAGGAAGCACCTTCTCTGTGGCAGATCAGGTCCTCTGGAATCATCTCTCTCCAGAGATCTGCACTGCACCGCCTTAAAAATAGTGCTCTGCCGGCAGGCCTGGGGGCATTGAGTGTTATACTGTCCTCTGGCCAGTAGTTTGAATGAATAAGGTATGAATGTTTAATGTTTAATATTGGGGTTTTAAATTGTGTAGCCAAGGTGGTGCAGCAGGTAGAGTGCAGTACTGCTGGCCACTAAAGCTGACTGTAGATCTGCAGGTGAGTGGTTCAAATCTCATCACCTGCTCAAGATTGACTCAGCCTTCCATCCTTCCAAGGTGGGTAAAATGAGGACCTGGATTGTGGAAACAGTATGCTGGCTCTGTTAAAATTTGCTGTTTCTAACATGGTGTAAGCTGCCCTGAGTCTAAGGAGAAGGGCGGCATAAAAAAATTGAATCAATAAAATAAAAAAATATTTAAAAAAAAAAAACATTGTACTTTTATTGTTGTACTCTGCCCTGAATCCACTAGGAGAAGGGCGGCTTATAAATTTAATAAGTAAGTAAGTAAGTAAGTAGGTAGGTAGGTAGGTAGGTAGGTAGGTAGGTAGGTAAGTAAGTAAGTAAGTAAGTAAGTAAGTGTTGTGGTTGGCTCTGGCCCAGCTCCTGCCCCAGGGAATGTGGAGGTGGAGGCAGGGGAAACATCAATATGTCCTAGGCCTGTTTTGTTGCCAGCAGAGTCAGGGAGTGCAGTTTCCTCGGACGAAGAAGAAGGTGGGGGTGACTTGGAAGAGGGGGGCTTGGCACACAGCCCAGGAAGCCAATCACCATTATCTTCGGTCGATTCGGATGACAAAGTGTTAGATCCACACAGGCACAGACTTATGCATCGAAGAGACCAATTGAGGAAATATTACAGGAGATAAGAGAGGCCACCTGTGTTTGGGTGGGGCTCCAGTAATTAGAGCTGCTGCTATAAATAGCAGTGTGTTAGTTTGGCCGTTGAGGAAGATTATCTGATCGCAGTTCTTCAGGATGGTTCCTCGCTGTGTCTGAACTTTGTTTGTGGATTTTTTACGCCTTTGACACCAAAGCAGAGTAAAGTGTGTGTGTGTTTCACTTCGTGGGAAGAAGGAGGGCTGTGACATTTCTTCATAGCTACTAGCTAAGTACTTAAGGACTGATTAAGGGACTTGTACAGCCGACAAGGTTGTTTGGGGGAAGAGTGCTCTTTGCAATACAAAAAGGGTGCTTTGTTTCTTTTGAATTTTGTGATAAAGGACATTGTTTTGAATTTTCAAACGTGTGTGTCTGAAATTTGTACCCGGGAATTTTCGGGAGGCTTCTACCAGAGAGCCCGGCAGAACACTAAGTAAGTAAGTAAGTAAGTAAGTAAGTAAGTAAGTAAGTAAGTAAGTAAGTAAGTAAGTAAGTAAGTAAGTAAACAGACAGACAAACAAAAAACCAACCAAACAAAAACATTGTGTATATGTTGTCCCCTATTTATGCCATTGGGCGTTTTCCAGGTCTGTCGCTGTAGCACTCAAACAAGTTCTTGTTTCCACAGATGGGGAATGCAAATTTCCTCCCTCTAGAGGAGAATTAAATCCAGAACAGGCGGCACCTTTGTTCTTTCTTCCAGTTTCTGATAAATGATATTGGCAGGAAAAGAAAACAAAATTTGTTAGACTTCTGTTCTGACTCTTGGCACCTATAGTTTCCAGGCAGATGTCAAGATAATTGAATTTCTCAATTATCACTAATTCTTTCTTCTTCTTCATGATATTGGACATGTCATGCAGAAAGGCTTCGTCCATATGTTCTGCCTGCCCAATAATCGTCTGGAAATCCTTGATGGTGTCATTTTCAATTCTCTTGTGTGTTTTTTTACTCTTATTTAAACACATTCAATGAGATTTACCGACATCGATTTATGAATGCCTAAGCAAATATCCTTTTGCTTTTAGTTTCAGTGCAATAGAACATTCACCCTTAATATTGGATTTGTACACTTTGAATACATTGTAGCCTTCCAGCATTGTTATAAATTATCTGAGTTACTATTTGTGACCAAGGGAAATCTAATATCAATTTACATTGCTAGAGGATCAATGATTCAAATATGAAAGTAATGGAAAGTAGTATAGGAAAATAACTGAAAATAATACCACATTATATTGGATAAGCCAAAGTACACGTAAAGAACTGTTTCATGGTAGATTTCACCAGGGAAGGGTAGATTTATTCAGCGGGAAATTTTATCACTGTGTGCAGTCTAGAAAATGAGGATAAAATCACAAGGTTCACCAGAAAATTTCTGATGCAGTCATCCACCTATTCTCTACATGGGGCTACCTTTGAAAATTGTTCGGAAACTTCAGATAGTGCAGAATGCAGCTGCGAGAGCAATCATGGGCTTCCCTAGGTATGCCCATGTTACACCAACACTCCGCAGTCCGCATTGGTTGCCGATTAGTTTCCGGTCACAATTCAAAGTGTGGGTTATGACTTATAAAGCCCTTCATGGCATCGGACTAGAATATCTCTGGGACCGCCTTCTGCTGCACGAATCCCAGCGACCGGTTAGGTCCCACAGAGTTGGCCTTCTCCGGGTCCCGTCGACTAAACAATGTCATTTGGCGGGAACCAGGGAAAGAGCCTTCTCTGTGGTGGCCCTGATCCTTTGGAACCAGCTCCCCCCAGAGATTAGAATTGCCCCCACCCTCCTTGCCTTTCGTAAACTCCTTAAAACCCACCTCTGCCATCAGGCATGGGGGAATTGAGACATCCCCCCCGGGCCTATACAGTTTATTCATGGTACGTTTGTGTGTATGTTTGCTTTTAATAATGGGGGTTTTAGTGTTTTAAAATTATTATATTTGTCGTACATTGTTTTATTGTTGCTGTGAGCCGCCCCGAGTCTGCAGAGAGGGACAGCATACAAATCTAACAAATAAATAATAAAATAAATAAATAAAACGGGTAGGCAAAGTTGGCTTTTCTATCACTTGTGGACTTCAACTCCCAGAATTCCTGAGCCAATCATGGTAGCTCAAAAGCTCTGGGAGTTGAAGTCCACATGTCATAGAAGAGCCAACCCCTGTCCTAAAACCTTAACAAGCCTGACCACTCATCCTGGTTGGCAGACAATCCATAAGGTTGAAGGAATAAGGGGGTAAGTGGGAATTGATTATTGCAATTGTTTAAATCAACTGACTTTTTTGATTAGTCAAGTACTTCCTGTTCTATGTTCTCACATGTCACTGTACAGTAAGAACTAAAATCTAAAATCAGCCAGAGGTGAGTGTCAGCAGGTTCTGACCAGTTCTGGAGAACTGGTGGTGGAAATTTTGACTAGTTTGGAGAACCAGTAAATACTACCTCTGATTGGCCCCATCCCCATCTGTTCTTTGCCTCCCAAGTCCCAGCTGATCAGGAGGAAATGGGGATTTTGTAGTAACTTTCCCCTGGAGCAAGGAGGGAATGGAGATTTTGCAGTATCCTTCCCTTGCCACACCCAACAAGCCACGCCATGCCTTCAGAACTGGTAGTAAAATAATTTGAATCCCACCACTAGCTGTTCACCTATGGTCAAGTTTTCTCCTAAATCTCCCTCCCAGAGACTATTCTCTATCTCTCTATCTCCCTCCCTGACAACAGAGTGTGAAATAAAAGGAACTGACTTGAATTTACTGTAATATGCTGGATGTGGCTTGACCTCTCTCTAGAACTGCTCAATCAAACACTTACTGCTTCTTCTCCATTGGAAAAGAACCTCTCTCAGGTCTTCTGCCCAGTCCTTCCCTAGAAACCATGGCTTCCCCACCAACAGCCTGATCTAAACCTCCTAAGGGGGTCTTCAATTGAAGATGCTATCTGCAATTAGCAAGGATCCTTCTTATTATTGTTGCATCTTAGGTGGAGGTCTTTTCTTTTGGTGTCTTCCTCCACAGATCATTCTCCATCCTGACTAGAAACCAACAATCATTCTGCACATTTCTATCCCTGACTTTTCTTTCCAGCTACTTTGTTCATTCCACTCACAAACATTTTTCACTCTCGTCCTTTCTTGCTCTCTCTTTCCAATGTTTAGGTTAGACTGACAGCATTTCCTCCAGAAACTGAGGGGATAGGTGACTCCTCCAGGCTCTAGTTCTCAACACCTATACACCAGCCAGAAGCAATGGCATTGTTCTGGCTGGCTGGATCAATTATCAGGAATAAAGATCCACTCACAACACTTTGATTCAAAAGCACCCATAGGCAAAGTCCCTTTATAAAACAAATTCTGCAATACAAGGGTTAACTCAAGGAATGTGGTGTGGGCTGCATTTCTATCATCTTCAGGAGATAACTAGATTTCAGGATGCCAGGCAGAATAGAGTCATAAATCTCCGCTATTGATGTGTCTTCTTTAACTAATTACTCACACAGTCCAGGAGAAAATACAGCTCAAACAAAAAAGTGGGCATCAAAATCCATGGGAACAGAAAAGTCTTCCAGCTCCGAGGCAACTGTCCTCCATTATGAACATAGTTTGCCACACACCCTTTCCAGTGATGGGCTACCAATTTTTTTTCTACCAAACTGTGGGCGTGGCTTATGCATTTTGTTTCAACATCTTTCAGTGCAAATTGGGCGCTCTGGGGTGGAGCTCCAAATTTTGCTACCAGAACTGCATTCCTGACCATTCCCATAAGAGCCCATCACTGCCCCTGTCTTTATATACTGCCAAGGTGTGGCCAAAAGTCCCATAGATCTAATCAATGCCAAGAACCCCTTATAGAGATATATTCATGCCTGGATCTCATCTTCCTTATTCTTGCATCTAGCAAGAGGTCCTAATCCTCAAAGTCTCCATCATCTTCTGACTCAGACAATACCCTAACTGGGGGTTCTACAGACTCTGGTGGTTCCTCAGTCCCTAACTCTTCCTCACTCTCACTCTCAGATTTGGATGGCAAGAACACTGGCCTGCGATGCCAGTACTCCTTTTGTCTCCTAGTCCTTGAAATCTGTGACCAGCTGATTAGTAGCCAGGTCAGTTCTTTCAAACATAGAATAGAAATATAGAAAAGTGACCGGAAAAAAGGACTCACTACCTCTGCTGGAAATTGGTTCTAATTTTCCAGTACTTTTTGGGGGGTTAAGTTGTTAACACTGTCTAACATTTTGACTTTCCTCCTGAGAGTTTGAGGTTAAGGCCCTTGTTCTTTATTTTTGCTTAATGTTGAAAAGACTTGTGACAGCAAAGTTGCCCTTGAAGGTCAGAGGTGGGCTTCCTTTCTCCCTTTCACTCATTCCAATGGCTGACTCACACTAACAGGTCAGGCCAGTATATTATATGCTATTAGGTATGAGGACTGTGTTTTTTGTGAAGCATTGATTTTTCAATGCTTAAAAATTTGAACCAGAGTTATAATATCTGAGTGCATAATTCCAGGTGATTACTAGATAACATTGTTTCCCTATATAGACCAATTAGTATTCTATACTATTGAGTTGCCCTTGGAAGCAAGAACTAACTATTGGTGAATTTCATTTACTTTAAAAATACTACTTTACTCTGAAAAGCAATTGAAGAAACAGTTTGACCAGGAATAAAATAAAGAAGCCCCAAGAATGAAATAAATGATATTATTTGAAATCTCAGCATCATATCTTAATTTGCATTGAAGGTCCTTTTTTATTCATTAGCTTTAAAAGGCAAATATCTAGTGTTGGGTATGATTTTTTATGTCATATCTGAAATGTGATTTTAATGAAGGAAATGGAAATACTCTCCATTGCTGAGCTACAGCTCTTTCATTTTCAATCAGAAATGAAAATGCAATTCATTGTTCAGAAACTTCAGATCGTGCAGAATGCAGCTGCGAGAGCAATCATGGGCTTCCCTAGGTATGCCCATGTTACACCAACACTCCGCAGTCTGCATTGGTTGCCAATCAATTTCCAGTCACAATTCAAAGTGTTGTATATTGAAATGGCTACCTTGTATTTCCTGTAGATAGTTTGTTCCGTCTTCCAGCGCTGTCTGAAGCCTAAGCAGGAAGTCGCTCCTGATTGGCTCAGACGCGGCTGGCTCTTGCTTTGGCGGGAGCCGCAAATGTATAAAAGAAGCGGTTTCTCCAAGCAGAGTCAGTCGGTACTAGCTGAATTGTCACTTGCCTTGCTGAGCTGTCACTTGTTCTCTGAGCGAAATAAAAGTACCGATTTTGTTTGAACCCTGCCTCTGGGTCTACTTCACTGGCGACGAACGGACGGAAGAAACACCGCGTGCAACATGAGCAACGTCCAGATCGGCCAGGCTCCGGAACTCTTCGACCCCGAAAAAACGTCCTGGGACGAATACATGGCCACCTTCGAGATCTTCCTCGAGGCGGCTGGGATACAGGACGCCGAAGTCGATCGCAGACGGGCTATTTTTCTGAATTACTGCGGCCCAGAAATCCGTGGCCTTGCCCAGACTCTCACCGACCCGCAGCCAGCAAGAACCGTCGCTTGGGACGTCCTACAAGACAAGCTAGCGAGCCACTTCAAACCGACCAAACCAGCCATGGTTTTTCAGCATCAGTTTTCCATGATGGCTCAGAAGGAAACTGAATCAATCAATCAGTTTACAACACGACTTCGGACGGTACTTGCACAATGCAAGTTTAAAGACCCGGAAGCTCGCCTCACCGATGCCTTGGTTTTCGGCATGAGAAGCGCCACGGTGAGGAACAAACTCCTCACCGAAGAAGAGCCGACTCTACAAACCGTGATTAAACTAGCGCAAACCGCAGAAGCCGCCGACGCAGCAGCTAGAGAATTAAAAGAACACGGAAGGCGAGAACTCATCGCCAAGATTGACTCCGCGTCTCCCCGCGCCGTGGAATCAGACGACCTCAGCCAACCAGCTCACAACGGGGACAACTGCTTCCTGGTACAAGACCAGCTGAGACACCACAGAGCTACTCACCCAGCCCCCTGCGCGGGCTGCCGGGGGAACCACCAGCGCCATCGATGCCCCTTCCGAGACGCCACATGCCGCCGCTGCAACCGTCGAGGCCACATCGCCATCGCATGCAGAGCAACGGCACCAGAGGAGACATTTGCCACACCGCAACACCAACGGCCACAAAACCAGACGCCCCAACCGCGAGAAAACCGACCGTTCCGCTATTCGGGGCAAAGGAACTACTCAACCGCTAACCGCGACTACTCTAGAGGTAACACTCAATTTTCCGTGAATAACACGGCAACCAAAAAGGGAACAAAATTGTTATCTCACTGTTACTAAATAACCAACCATGCTCGATGGAGCTTGATACAGGGTCTAGGTATACCATTATGCCTTGGGAGAAGTTTAAATTGTATATGCCTAATCTGTCTAAATCTGACCTAAAACAAACCTCTTTAGTAATCAGAGATTTTCAAGGGGGGGTAATCTCGGTCCTGGGAACAGCAAATGTACCTATTGTATTCAAGAATGTCAAATGTACCCTACCCATGCTTATTGTAACGGGGGCTAAGCACTCTCTCCTGGGGTTGGCTTGGATGGAACCTTTGGGGATTGAAATTTCGGGTGTGTGTAATGTAAACTGTGATAATATGCCTAACTTTGTGCAAGAGTTCCCCGAAGTGTTCAGCCCCACCTTAGGATCGTATAAGGGGCCCCCTATATCATTTTCTATTGACCCCAAGGTCCCACCAGTCCGGCTCAAACCTCGCAGGGTACCCCTTCCGCTTCTCCCCAAACTAGACCTGCAGCTAGATAAACTTATAAGCCAAGGTATTTTGGTCCCTGTGGAACAAGGGCCATGGGAAACGCCCATAGTTACGCCTCTTAAGCCAGATGGTTCTTTAAGGGTTTGCGCTGACTATAAATCTACCCTTAATAAGGCCCTCCAACACCACCCCTACCCCATCCCGGTGGTACAACAACTCCTACACTCCCTGGGGGAAGGGAAAAGGTTTGCAAAAATCGACCTCGCGCAAGCTTCCCAGCAACTCCCGGTCGATGAACAAACAGCAAACGCACAAACAATTGTAACGCACAGGGGGGCTTTCAAATGCACGAGGTTACAGTTTGGGGTAAGCATAGCCCCAGGAATATTCCAGAGCATTATGGAACGCCTATTGTCAGGGGTAAATGGGGCCATTCCATATTTTGATGACATCTTAATTGCAGGGGAAAACCAGGAACAAGTAAACAAAAGAATAAGGGAAGTACTTAAGAGGTTACAGGATAAAGGCTTAAGAATCAAGCCTGACAAATGTGTCTGGGGAACCAACAGTATAGAATTCCTAGGATATAAAGTAGACAAAGAAGGTATCCACCCCACGACAGAGAAACTGAGAGCCATTAGGGAAGCCCCAGAGCCACGAGACAAGAATGAGCTGCAGGCATTTTTAGGCCTCCTTAATTTTTACTCCGTTTTTTTAAAGCAGAAGGCAACAGTAGCAGAGCCTCTACATCGTTTACTCCAGAAGGAAAACCGTTGGACCTGGGGGGAAACTGAACGTGAAGCCTTTTTCCAAGTAAAACAATTACTAACTTCTAAAAGTGTGGTAGTCCAATATAGTGCTTCACTACCCATTAGGCTCACGTGCGACGCTTCACCGTACGGCATAGGAGGAGTCCTAGCTCACGTTCTGCCTAATAAGACAGAGGCCCCAATCGCATTTTTCTCCAGAACCATGACCAGCACAGAGAGGAATTATAGCCAGTTAGACAAAGAGGCTCTAGCTTTAGTGGCAGGGGTGAAGAAATTTCACAATTACATTTTTGGAAGAAGTTTTGAATTAGTTACAGACCACAAGCCTTTACTGGGTCTGCTAGCCCCCAATAAGCCCACTCCGCCATTTATGTCTCCAAGACTGATCAGGTGGGCTCTTTTCCTCTCAGGGTACCAGTATGATCTCACCCACAAGGGGGGGAAGGAAATCAATCACGCAGATGGCCTCAGCAGGTGCCCCATAACAGACTTAGTGGAGGACCCTGCTCCGTCCACAGATGTACTAATGATAGAACTCGAGGATAACCCACTAACCACGGCCAAAGAGGTAGCTGCACACACGCAGCAAGATCAAATCCTTAAACAAGTGGTCAACTGTGTACTTAAGGGATGGCAAAATGATTCTGTGAAACCTGAATTGTGTGACTTCAAAACCAAAAGACTTGAGTTATCTTATGTAAAGGGTTGTCTGTTGTGGGGAGATAGAGTGATCATCCCCAAAAGCCTAAGGGAAAAGGTACTCAAAATGTTACATGTGGGCCATCCTGGGATTGTCAGGATGAAGAGCCTAGCAAGAGGGCATTTATGGTGGCCTGGTCTGGATGCTGATATTGAGAGCTGGGTATCAAAGTGTGACCCATGCCAAGAGTCACGGCCTAATCCCCCCAAAACAACTCCGGCTGAGTGGGAGCAGCCTGCTGGGCCTTGGTCCAGAATCCACATTGACTTTGCTGGTCCAGTGGGGTCCCAGTATTTCTTAATAGTGGTTGATGCGTTCTCCAAATGGGTGGAAATAATAGCAATGAACAACATAACCACAAGTGCCACCATCAAGGTATTGAGTAGACTGTTTGCCACCCATGGTTGCCCAGATATCTTAGTGTCTGACAATGGGCCACAGCTAACAGCCAGGCAATTCGAATTGTTCCTAGATGGCCTAGGGGTCAGGCATGCCCTCATCTCGCCTTACTCGCCTTGGGCTAATGGCTTGGCAGAACGTTACGTTCGTGTGGCAAAGGAGGCATTGCGCAGATCAGGCCCTGGGGATGTACAACAAAATTTGGACCAATTCTTGCTCACCCAACACATCACCCCTAACTCTCACACACATGTAAGCCCTGCAGAGTTATTAATGGGAAGAAAATTAAGGTCACCACTAGATAGGTTGAACCCAAGATTCTGTATTAATAATAATCAAATGTGTGTAAAACCTGAAAGGGAAATGTATTTGGGACAAAATGTATATGTAAAAAGTTTTGATGGAAGTGTAAACTGGATGAAAGGAATTGTTGTTAAGCAAAATGCACCAAAGACTTATATAGTAAAACTAGAGGATGGTCGTATGTGGAAACGACACATCCACCACATTCGGAAACGAACAGGAAATCAGTTGCCACAACCCGCTGACATGGACTCTCCCCCGTCAACAGACTTTAACACATTGCCCGAATTAAGAGACACGCAAAGGGACTTATCGGGCCAGGGAGAGCCATCCAGCGACGCCGAGCCATCCTCCTCCTCCGAAGCCTTCGTTGGGCCCGCCAGGCCAAGTCCACCGCGCCGGGAGAACAGCGGCGAGCCATCCTCCACAGTCAGTGTCGAAGGAGAAATTGAACTGCGCAGGTCAGAGCGAGCTTCACAGAGACCCCACCGATTGGACGACTTCGTCACGTGGCTTTCATGATGGATGTGTCCAACTATGAGGGGAGGGGTGTTGTATATTGAAATGGCTACCTTGTATTTCCTGTAGATAGTTTGTTCCGTCTTCCAGCGCTGTCTGAAGCCTAAGCAGGAAGTCGCTCCTGATTGGCTCAGACGCGGCTGGCTCTTGCTTTGGCGGGAGCCGCAAATGTATAAAAGAAGCGGTTTCTCCAAGCAGAGTCAGTCGGTACTAGCTGAATTGTCACTTGCCTTGCTGAGCTGTCACTTGTTCTCTGAGCGAAATAAAAGTACCGATTTTGTTTGAACCCTGCCTCTGGGTCTACTTCACAAAGCATGGCATCGGACCAGAATACCTCCGGGACTGCCTTATGCCGCACGAATCCCAGCGACCGGTTAGGTCCCACAGAGTTGGCCTTCTCCGGGTCCCGTCGACTAAACAATAGAAACATAGAAACATAGAAACATAGAAGACTGACGGCAGAAAAAGACCCCATGGTCCATCTAGTCTGCCCTTTTACTATTTCCTGTATTTTATCTTACAATGGATATATGTTTATCCCAGGCATGTTTAAATTCGGTTACTGTGGATTTACCAACCACATCTGCTGGAAGTTTGTTCCAAAGATCTACTACTCTTTCAGTAAAATAATACTTTCTCATGTTGCCTTTGATCTTTCCCCCAACTAACTTCAGATTGTGTCCCCTTGTTCTTGTGTTCACTTTCCATGTGGTGGGACCAAGGGGAAGAGCCTTCTCTGTGGCGGTCCCCACCCTCTGGAACCATCTCCCCCCAGAGATTAGAACTGCCCCCACCCTCCTTGCCTTTTGTAAAGTTCTTAAGACCCATCTCTGCCGTCAGGCATGGGGAAACTGAGACATCTCCCCCGGGCCTATACAGTTTATACATGGTATGTTTGTGTGTATGTTTGCTTTTAGTAATGGGGTTTTTACTGTTTTTTAAATTATTAGATTTGTTCTTACATTGTCTTTGTTATTGTTGTGAGCCGCCCCGAGTCTACGGAGAGGGGCGGCATACAAATCTAATAAATAAATAAATAAATAAATAAATAATAAATAAATTCATTTATTTTGCTGCAACTCTCATAACCTGGTCAAGAGAGTAGCTGCAGGGCAGGAAGGGAGCAATCAGAGACCCAAGAATATGTAGGGTGGATCAAAGCCACAAGGGTATCTCCTCCCCCCAAGTGAGGAGGAAGGTTCTTCCTGCAATCTTTAAAGGAGGAGATGGTGAGACCCCTCCTCAAGAAGCTTTCCTTGGATCCAGCAGAATTAAAGAACTTCCGTCCAGTCTCCAACCTTCTCTTTGTGGAAAAGGTTGTAGAGAAAGTGGTGGCACTTCAACTCCTACAGTCATTGGATGAAACGGATTATCTAACTATAGCACAGAAACTGCTTTGGTCACGCTGATGGATTATCTCTGGTGAGCCCGAGATGGGGGTCATTCCTCTATCTTGGTACCACTTGACCTCTCAGTGGCTTTCAATACATTGGCCATGGTATCCTTCTGAGATGACTAAGGGGACTAGGGTTGGGAGCACTGTGCTGTGGTGGTTTTCCTCCTATTTGTCTGGTTGTTCACAGTTTGTGTTGACAGGGGGACAGAGGTCGACCCCTAGACCCCTTGTTTGTGGTGTGCTTCAGGACTTGTTCCTCTCTCCCCTCCTATTTAATATCTACATGAAACCATTGCGTGAAGTCATCCAACATTTTTGGGTGATATATTAGCAATATGCTGATGATACCCAATTGTATATCTCTACCCCACATCAGTTCAGTGAAGGAGTGGATATGATGTGCCAGTGCCTGGAAGCTGTGAGGGTCTGGATGGGTGACAACAGGCTTAGACTTAATGCAGGCAAGACCGAGTGCCCGTGTACTGTCTCCTAAAGACTGTATTGACTGTCCATCCTTGGCTTTGGGAGTGGAGAAATTGTCCCCCTCAGAACGGGTTTACAATTTGTGTGTCCTCCTAAACCCATAACTAAGATTAGACAAGCATCTAACAGCTGTGGCTAGGTAGACTTTTGCATGGGTTCATCTGGTGCACCAGTTATGACCCTACTTGGATCAGGAAGCTCTCTGCACAGTCACTCATGCCCTTATCACTTCACAATTGGATTATTGCAACACACTCTACCCTTGAAGAGCTTTCAGAGACTACAATTGGTCCAGAATGCAGCTGCACAAGTGGTTGTGGATGCACTTAGGTACACTCACATTACACCAATCCTCTGCAAGCTGCACTGGCTCCCTATTGGTCTCCGGGCTCAATTCAAGGTGTTGGTTATTACTTTTAAAGCCTCACATGGCTCAAGGATAGGTTATCTCCAAGACCGCCTTCTACCTCATAGTTCCCAGCAACCGGTAAGATCCCACAGAGCTGGTCTCCTCCAGGTCCCGTCAGCTAAATATTGTCAGTTGGTGGGCCTATGGGGAAGGACCTTCTCTGTGGCTGCCCCAGCTCTCTGGAACCAACTACCCCCTGAGATCCAGACTGCCCCCACTCTATTGACCTTCCAGAAAGCATTGAAAACCTGACTTGGGCCTGTTGATCTCACAATTTTACAAGATCCGGCCTTGAATGATATGTATGCATGTGATTTTTAACTGGTTTTTTTCTAAATCTTTTATGATGTTTTGAACTGTATTTTATATCCTGTTGTAAGCTGCCCAGAGTCCTTGGGGAGTTGGACAGCATAGAAAACAAACAAACAAACAAATTAACCTTAAACTGGAGCTTGCAGCTCATTGATAATGATTTTCCCCCAAGAAAATATCATCATGTTTTCCAATAATGAAAAAGAGCTGGATACATGGAAGTAAAAATAACAACAGGAAAAACAATTCACACAATTTTTAAATAATAAAACTCAAAGACAGTTCAGTGGCCAATTTTAAACAGGCTGTATTTATTCTGGAGGTACAGTACAACGTGTAAAAAAATATAAGCAACCTAAGAGTATATTCCATTCATTTATTATTTAAATATAGCTACATTTCTCTTTATTTGGCATGCCCAACATACAATCATGAGGAAAAAGATTGTTTCATTATAAATGGGAAGGGGAGGAAGAGGAAACGATAAGAGAAATCTTGATTATAAAATATGGCATTTTCTTTATAAGACAGGTAAAATCAGTGGTAAGTATGGTAGTTTTATCTACTTTTATTTTACTCAGCAAAATCAATTTTTGCCAATGTAAACAGAACTCGTGGATATGGAGGGTTGACAACGCAGAACTGAAAGAGTGGCAACTATTGGAAGAGAATTACATTTCACAATTTGAATAACCATTAATTGTGAATGAGAAATTTTAACCCTCATTTTAAATTTGAATTACCAAATATACGTAGTTTAGAAAATGAGGTAGTACAGCATTGAAAGAAAATGTAAGGACAGTTGCTACAAAAAGCTTCTCTTCTCATAACTTTCAGCTAACTGGCTGGTAAACTCCCAACCAGCCAAGCAAGAGGGATCAAGTTGGGAAGTAGCCTGGAGTCTTTGCACAGCTGCTTTCCCCCACCTCCCATCACTAAGTCCCATGAAATTGTTTGTTCCCAAGAGAAGACAAGCATTCTGGGGACATAGATAGTACACAATAAAGTTATTGACTTGGACCCTTCACAAGAAGATCTGGTTGCTTGCCCCTGACACTAACCCAAGCAATCCTTCTGAACCCAAAATCACATTTTGAGAAACTCAGAATTCTCATTCATTTTCCCCTGAAAGTGTCCCGTATTCTTTGAGCTCCAGTATAAAGACTCTACTGGCAAGCCTTTGCCCCATTACTATCATCTTTGTCATTATGAAGCCACCAAAATTGTTGACACATCCTAGCCATTGCATCAAGGATTTAAGAAATGGAAGAACTTTAGAAATACTGTAAGTAGCCTTGCTTTTTGAACTCCATGCTCTTTTTCCTGGAAGATTACATACACAAAATATATTATGTCATGGGGTTGGGTGTTTCCACAACATGATTCATTGAATAGCATTACTTTAATCTTTTATATGTTTGGATCAGCTCAGCACTGAATTTAACCCCTTGTGGATTAGTTCACTGGACCAAGTGACTACTTTTTATATTCTTACAACACATGAATCCTTTAATGGATCCAGGAAAGTGTGGAATCCACCCAGTGGTGAACAATACAGCTGCTCCAATTTTTCAATTTCTGAAATAGGAGTACACACTTATAATAATGTTTACCTGTGTATGGCTCAACAACTTCACTTGCTGATTTCTGCCCATCAAGGTGTATAAATATGAACAGGAAATTGTATTTTCCTCATAAATTGGCGGCCCCCATCCAGAAGCTCCCAGATGGCCTTACAATGGCCATTACTATGGATTATTGTAGATAAATTCCTTCTTGCTTACAATTAAAATAAGAAATGTGCAGATTGGCTAGCCTGAATTTTTGTGGGGTTCTTGTGACAAATTCAAAATTGGTAGGTACCTCTTTGGGATGATGAGTAGCTCACTGTTGAATGGCTCATCTCCCTTCCTGCATTGCTATCATTTTTTTCAGATAATGATTGCAGTTTTGTAGTATAATCAGCAGTGTGTTATCTTCTTATGCCAGACTGATTAAATTTAGCAACTCTAGGCAGCAAAAAATACTGATAATTAATCAGCACACATATCCATGTCTGTTATGACTGTAGCTATCATAGACTACTGGCCTTGAAGTGCTTGAGGACTGTGATTTGCACATACATACATACATACATACAGATTGACAGACACCCTTTCCCTTCCTGAGTCTTTTTGTTGTACAATTTTCCATTTTACACCTCTGACATCATCCAGGCAACAATCCTTAAAAGTCATCCAGGACATGAAACAGCCTTTTGACTGATCCTTTTGTATTTGGAATGTGCTGAAGTTTGGATTAACTGGGCTATTAAATTGGGTGAATTTTGTCAATCTACTGCACAGTCTGGAGTTAGTCATTTTTCTGTTCCTGTCTTTTCTCTGCTGACATTGGATGGGAAGTACATGAACATCAGGCTCAGCATTTCCCCCTGCAGTTATCAGCAGCCAAAGTCTCCTTGACACTGGCTAGCGACCAATGCCAGCAGTCACTTTGTTATTCCATAGGTTTTGTGTTTTCCCTGATTTTGAAGGTAACTAGGAGCTTTGGCTGGAGATGCTGCTGAAAAATGTTGCTGGATTTTTGAGCAGCCTTTTGCAGAAGCCTTTTTGTTCATTATTTTCTTCTTGCTGGAAAGGAAAATATTCCAGATTGAGGACAAATTGCCATTGTGGCATAGTGTTCTGCTTAGGGGACACCTGGCACTGATTCCGCAAAAGATATAGAAATGTTCCTTTCAATTTGGAAACAAGATGTTAAACAAAATTTTGATGAGTTACTTAGAAATATTGACTAAGATCTGATGCCTCGGAGAGATATGGTACAAAGTCAAGTTTTAGCATTGAAATGTTCTCAAGAATCTTCACATTTTTCCAGCTAAACATCTGAAATAAAATTGATTCCAAGAAGTTGTTTCAGAACTTCTGGAGTAAATATGTTTTATTTGCAGTTCAGATAGAATGCAAAATTGTAGTTGAATCAAGAGTCAGAAAGTGACTGTGTTTTGAATTGCTATTCCTGCTTTTGATCTGTGTTTTTCAGATGCGCTTCAGTTTACAATGTAACTAAAGATTTTGTTGATGTAACTGCATGATTAAGACAATAAAGTATTTTTTCTAGTCTTCCACAAAAATGTTTTTGATCAATTTGTGAGCTTTGTAAGTTTTCTGTTTTATGAACTATGAATTAGCAAATTTTTAAGATTTTATAACAAAAGACTTAACAAAAGTACCGTTGTTTTAAAAGATAATGTATATAAAATGCATATAATAAATACTAAATGGTGTACCTGTAAAAAAAAAGAATCTTGACATGTAAATTTACACTGTTTTATTATAAAGTGTGTGTACATTTATGGGTAGTTGGCTGACTCTTTAAGTCTCTGTGCTCTGATGGCTTTGAGAGAAAAATCTTTAAATTAAAGCTGAAAACTCCAATAGCAATGGCACTTGGACTTGCATACTGTTTCATAGTGCTTTTTAGGCTGTTCAGAGCAGTTTACAGAGTCATCATATTACACACAACAATCTGGGTCCTCGTTTCACCGATTTTGGAAAGATGGAAGGCTACATCCCCCTTGAGCCAGTGAAATTGTACTGCTAGCAGTAGACAGAATTAGCCTGCAATACTGAATTCTAACTCCTGTGCCACCTCTTTGGGAATCTTGATGTACTAGGCAGGGGTGTCAAACTGACCACAACATGTTGTTGTCACATGACATATCACTGGTTTATTTCCCCTTCACTAAAATGGGAATGGGAAGTGAGTTTAGTAGCCCTATACTAGTAAGTACCCTGGGATGTTATTAAGATGTGTAAAAGAAAATAGTGGTCAACAACTTTTTAAAGGTTATTTTATGTTCCTTTAGCAGGAGTTTGATACATTTTTCTCAGAAATATATTTTTATTTTAGGGTAGAATTATTCCAAGTTGTATGTGTTGTGTATGTGTGAGAGAAAGACACACAGAGAGAGACAGACAGAGAGAATGAAAGAGAAAGAAATAGCAACCATTGGTAAACAGTAGAATATTTTAAATAATTGTTTTATATTAGCATTATCATTTTGTTAATCAAAATATCAATGAGAAAGTATGCCTAATAGAAGGGACCATTTTTAGATCTGCCCTCTGATTCTCTCTCTTCTAAATGGAAGAGAACTTCAGAAGTCTATGTTTTGGGAAGCCTTTTAAATGTAGGACAGGCGTCTGCAAAGGAAGACATGCAGCCAGTCTAAAAGGTGAACATCTCACTAGCTTTAAAACGTTATAATTCTTTGGAATGGAAAATGTGATGTCAGCAAGCTGGGATTTATTCTAGCCTCGGCAACTTTCAGGTGGATGGACTTCTAGAATTCTCCAGCCGGAGTAAAGGAAATTCTGAAAGTTGTAGCCCACCCATCTTAAAGTAACTAAGGTTAAGAAACACTGTTCTAGGCCTATTCTTGCAAAACTACTACATGCTGACAGAATGGAACAGTTCTTAACTATGTGACTAAAGCAATACACTGGAATGAGAGCACCATAGAGAGGGGAGGAAGATATTTAGGCAAACATGCATTTCCTTGTAATAGAGTCTGCCAAATGATCATTCCCAAAGCTTCACTTGCCAATCATTCCTTGATGAGCACAGCTAGAGCACAATGCAGCAAAAAGATTCAAGCAAATCTCTCCTGGAGGTTAAGCAATTTAAATTGACTAGCAGGGAACTACCGTGATTTTCAGAGTATTAGATACACCTCCCCCCCCTAAAAGAGGCTGGAAATTTGAGTGCATCTTATAATTCTAATGTAGCTTTTACTAAGTTTTTTAAAAGCCCTAACGAGGTGCTAATATGATCTTCGGTGATTTGCTAGCTAAGCAATCTTCCTTTTGCCTGCTTCTTTCATTGCTGCTCCCTCCAACAACCAACTGGGCTTTTTTTCAGTCCTAACTAACAGTAAGCAATCTGCTTGTGCTTTGCTAGCAAGATATCTTCCACCTTTATTCAGCCCTAACAAGATGCTAATGAGTAAAGTAGTTTACTTCTGCGCTTTGTTAGCGAAAAGATCTGATTTTCTTATTGTTTCTCTCTGAAGAGAGAGAGAAGTGGTTAGAAACTGTTTTTTACCCCCAACCAGGGGATAAAAAGCAAGCACATGGGCTCAAAACCAGCAAACCAATGTGCTGAAGCTGACCAGACTAAAAACTAGCTAGATGAATATCTGGTAAGCAGATTATTTTTCCTTATTTTCCTCCCCCAAAACCAAGGTGCGTCTTATACTCTGAAAAATACGGTATATCTGACACCCCCCCACCCCCCAAAAAGAGAGCAGAGTTGGGTTATTGATTGCTTTAATGTCATGAAGCAACCAAATATAGTTTGGCTTCTGATGAGGACTTCCATAGTGGAAAAGAAAACACTGTGACTTGCAATTTCCACTCCTGATAAATGACAATGGGCCTTCCACATCACACAGCTTCCAGCAGACATTCTGATCCTGTGTGTTCCTAAACCCTCCCAGTTTTTCCAAAATAAAGATTCCAACTAATTTTTTTAAAACAGTCCAAGATTTCACTATGATAACGATTGTAACCTGCAGGAAAAGGGATTTCTTATCACGGCAGATTGAGGACTGCTGTTTTCTTTGTTAAAATGATAACTGCTGGTTCATAAGGCAATAGACGACTCCTTGGCTCAGTCCCACATGTTCCTTGGGGAAAAGAACATGGGAAAACACAAAACCTGGGATCCTCCCATAGGAGAATTAAATCACAGCGTGGTTAGATTTACCAGTGTATGATACAGGAGTCTGAGTCCACATAACACCCAATGGCTAATTTGCCTTTTTAAAACCAGGATAATTTATCTTAGCAATTGGCATTAATGGTACTACCCCGATTTCAGTAGGCAAAATACAAAAGGGAAACAGCTCAGGTAATTTAATCTTTCACATGCATAAAACAATATAGATTTTCTTTCTTTCAAAAGTCCCAGTGCTTGCAATCCATTGAAATAATAACAAGAACAGCAGCAATAGCATTTAACAAATTATATTGCCAGGATTTTCAGTTGGTACCAGAGATAAATACATGTCTAAATTTTAAAATTTCACAGGCAGCAATCCTTACGGCTGACCCCAAAGTAGTTTTATTTAAGATAAATAAAATTAATCCAGGGCTTGGTTTGCAACCTCTCACGTCATTGAAAATCCTACCTGATCACAAATCTTTGATTTTAACCCTGGGAGGGAGAAAAAAGAGTAGATCATGGAAAATGGTTTACCCCGTTTTTTGCCAGATGCTGCTTGCCCATGCACGGCAGGGGCTTTAATGCCTGAGGTATAGGTAGTTCCTGGATGCTTTTAGGGAAATGGGAAGGTGGGAGAATCTGGAGGATGGTTTGCATAGCTTGCAGGTACAAGGATGCAGGCGTGTTCCCAACGAGGCTGTTGAACTTGTCCTCTCCGAGCAGCACTGCCCAGGGTTCAGGATGCTCCCGCAAGACCTTCTGCATCTTAAAGCGGGGGCTAGGCATGAAGAGCAGGAGGTAGTCAAGGCAGAGGTTTTTGGAAGCCACGTTGACTTTGGAATCCCACATCTGTTCCAGGATGACATCCAATGGAGTGAGCCCTTTGTTGTCTTCTATCCTAGGAGAAGCTCCGTTCCCTAGCAAGATGAGGACAGTCTCTGATCTCAGGAGCTCGCAGGCGAGATGCAGAGGGGTCTTGCCATCTTCAAGTTGAAAACAGCCGGTCCTATTGATGTAAGAGTTCAGGCTAGGCAGCTTGTGTGCGATGCTGATGATCAGTCCCAGGATGTCCCTCCTGTCGTAGGTTACAGCCATTGCTAAATGAGGAGCAGAGGATGGGCAATAGCAAAAATGGTCTCCAGGAACTTTGAGAGCCTCTTCCGCAAAATGAGTCAGCAGATACTGGGCATAAGGCAGGTGATTGTGCACCACGGCATACAGCAGTGCTTCTGAAGGGGAATACGTCCTCATGTTAGCACTCTCCTCCCAGTAGAAATATTCCATAGTCCTCATGTCCTCTAGCAACCACACGGGCTTGTGATCTCGGACAGCCTGGTAAAACATGTAAGATAGAAACTTGCAATGCCTGCTCTGGGC
The DNA here is from genome assembly GCF_031021105.1 of Erythrolamprus reginae. Classification (NCBI taxonomy): domain Eukaryota; kingdom Metazoa; phylum Chordata; class Lepidosauria; order Squamata; family Dipsadidae; genus Erythrolamprus; species Erythrolamprus reginae. The sequence goes on from NC_091950.1 coordinate 356,043,897, forward strand.
ATCCTGTAAACTGGATACATTACCACTGGCCATGTTTTGAGTCTCGTTTCTGCAAAAATGAATAAGCACAGCAACAGCAGCAGGAATAATCAATTTTCAGTGCCACGGAAGGTTGGCTTTCAGTTTAAATGCAGGCTCCAGAGGCTGCAGCACCTTCAAGCCGTCATTGCAGCTGCTTGCTCTCGACTGCACCAGCCCGAATGCATAGCTCTTCTCTGACAGGGCTGCTCATCTCCACCCATTCACTGCTTTCTCTTTCTCACTGCGGTGATTTTGTTGAGGTAAGCACAATCACGCCAGCTGAGTTAACCATTGATATGCAAGCAGGCAGCCTGTGCAATCCGCTCTCTACCAGATTAGAATGCCAAAAATTGTGATTAGAAAAACCCCCATAAAGAAATCTGATTAGAGGGATCTGTTTTGAGAGGATTATGATTCCTTTTGAAATGAAAAACCATTGTTTGACCTGGGTGAAAATAATTGTTTGTTTTAGATGTTCCTTAGATAGTGTCCATGATAATTTGGTCTCTTTATGACTCAACCTAGTGAACTGAATGATAAACTTCCGCCTGACAGGTTATTGAATAATAGCCCTCCAGCACAAGCTTGTATACATCTGGTTAGAGTAGCTGTGGATCTGAGAAAATTCTGCTGCTCTGAGAAATTGGATGCACAAATCTTTAAAAAGTGACACAGTAACCAGTAAAATTAAGATTTTTATGAGGGTAAAATTAAGATTTATCTATAGGGGTAAGATGCAAAATGATGCTGTTAAGCTAGACCAGCGTTTCCCAACCAGTGTGCCGCGGCACACTAGTGTGCCGTGAGACACGGTCAGGTGTGCAGCGAAGCTCCTAGGGAAGCTCCAGCTGGCGAGGCACTGCCAGTGCCGGTGCCTCCGACCTGGAGCTCCCACTCGCAACTGTTCCCCGGCTACTGCCCGATGCTGCTGTTGCCAGCGCTGTCCTGCTGGGCCCCAAAGAAGGAAGGTGGGAAAAAGGAGAGCTTCATTCTTCGCGCCTTCGAGAGAGAGAGAGAGCAAGGGGGAGAGAAAGACATAGAGGGAGGGAAGGAGGGAGAGAGAAAGAGAGCAAAAAAGAGAGGAAGAAAGAAAGAGGGATGGAGAGAGAGAGAGAAGGGAAGGAAGGAAGAGAGAGAAAGAGGGAGGGAGAAATAGAGCGAAAGGGAGGAAGAGAGAGATTTTTTTTAATCCAAACTTTTCTTTAGGCCCCCCCCCCCCCCCATTCAGTGTTTCCCAGGATTTTGAAAATGTGAATAATGTGCCGCGGCTCAAAAAAGGTTGGGAAACACTGAGCTAGACTAACACTGTGCATCTCCCTGGATTTCCCTTCATTTTTAAATTAACCTCCTTTACAGGTTAGTCCATATTTTGTGTATTTTCAGCCTTAAAATGGTCAAAAACCATATGGCTGATTTTTCCCACTAGGTCCAGGACAGGTTTTCCAGTAGGCATTTCAATGGTCCTCAAATGCCCCTCATTTGCACAACCAAAATTTGGTGGCAAAATCACTGATTTTTGTACCATGATTTGTGGTTCCTTTCTTCTCTTCAAAGTGTAGAATTGGGGTGCTTACCTTGTACCACTAAATCAGGGGTGAGTTCCTGCCAGTTTGGACTGGTTCTATAGAAAAGTGTTTTTCAACCAGTGTGCCATGGCACACTAGTGTGCCGTGAGACATGGTCAGGTGTGCTGTGGGGAAATTAAACATGGGTCCCCAAACTATGGCGTGCATGCCGGATACGACCCGTGAAGGCCATTTATCTGGCCTGCCGCCAGCCGCCTCCATCCAAACATAAACATTCCCCTCACAATCCCTCCAGCTATCAGCGACAGGAACAGTGGAGCACAGGGAACACTCACTGACCAATCACCTTCTAGGATTCATCCCGACCACTAGCAATGAACCAATAGCAGGCCACCTCTCATCCACACCCAGGAAGGTCCCCGCTCAGGCTGCCGTGCACTTGTCATTGTGTGGCTGCGGCGAGTAGTTGAAGCTGCTACTCCTCCCCGTGATCCCGATTTCTAATCCTGGTCAGGACTGGAGATAAGTGTTATTTTGGTTGGTGGTGTGCCCCAGGATTTTGTAAATGTGCCACAGCTCAAAAATGGTTGAAAATCACTGCTATAGAACCATTAGTAACTTGGCAGCCTGGGTTGCTGGAACTAGCAGTGACCCAGGTTCTAATATGCCCCCAAGCCAGTTCTCATGGTGGCAGTATAGAGGCTGCCATCTTGTTTTTTTGCTTCTGTGAATCTTCAGAAGCTTTTTTAAAAAGAACTGCATATGCACAGGCGGTAATTTCTGGGTAGGGACGCGCTGGTGCAAAATATGCACTTCCATTGCGATGCAAATCGATGAGGAAGGTAAGTAGAACCCAGCCCTGCTCTAAATGCTGCAAAAAAGTGTTTCTGCTTTACCCTCTGTTACTACCACTACACCTCCGAACACACACACACACACACACACGCACACACACACACACACACACACAAACCAGACCCTAAGAGCTCCTTTTCTTTTATTTTAAGTTAATGATAACTTAGAAATTTGCTCATTTCTACTAGATTGTACTGATTTATTATTTATTATAAGGGTATTATATACAAGAAGGGAACTTTTACATGGAAATAAGACAAATCCAAAGTAAGTTTGAAGACCAACTACTGAATATAAAGATAGAACAAATAAACTGGTTTAATGTCTCTGAAAAACAGAAGAGAATCAGAGCATTCCTCATTTTTCTCCTCTATAACATATACTATTTGGAATTTATTTTTATTTTGTTTTGTCAAGTACGTATTGGTGGTATACAAAATTATAATATTTATATACATGATACTAGTAAGAGAGAAACATTAGGACAGGGGGCGGAAGGCACTCTGGTGCACTTATTCACACCCCTTACTGACCTCTTAGGCATCGGGAGAGGTCAACAGTAGAGAGTCATTTTGGGGGTTAGGTTATTATTATTATTATTATTATTATTATTATTATTATTATTATGTCAATACAACTCAGCAAACGAGATCACTATGCTGGATTTCGTATTTCATCACCAGTCGGGCACTTCCCAAGCACCTAGGACTGCATTTATTATTATTATTATTATTATTATTATTATTATTATTATTATTATTGTTGTTGTTGTTGTTGTTATCATCATCATCATTATTTATTCGACCTCTATGCCACCCAATCACGAAGGACTCAGGGTGGCTTACAACAGTGGTACAAATATAATAATACAAAACAGTAATAGAAGTCGAAGAGTTACCTGAGATTAAAACATACAAACTAAAAAAAAAAAAACGATTAAAAAGTTATTATAAAAAAAAAAGAAAAGAAAAACACACTCATATACATACACACCATTCTTACAGTTGGTCATCAAGCTGTGAATTTGTGCCCCCCAGGCCTGTCGGATACTACAGAGTCTGGTAGTCAGTTCCATGCATCAATTACTCGGTTATTTTGTCCTTTACGGTTACTTCTTTCCTCCTCTTTTCTCAATGTTGTATAAGCCCCAAAATGAGATTTTTCAATTCTATGATATTATAAACTACAATACTTTAATGCCCAACAAAAAAGGCCTTCGTTATAAAGTATATATGACATCACTTTTATGGAGTAACAGCCAGTTTTTCAGGTATTTCTGAAACACATTGTCTATTAGATGTATAACAATCCTATTACTCTCCACCAGTGGAAAGGAGACACCCATGTCTTGCAAAGCAGTCACTATGATGATGCAGATGAGAAAATAGCCTGGAAAACCCTCAATGCAAGTGGGAAAGTCTGCTCACAAATTCTGCCTCCTGCAAAGTACTGAGCTAATTAAAGTGAGTGGCATCTGTTATGTATGTAAATAGTGTGTATGTAAATAGCGTATGTGAAAATAGGTTATGCAAATACAGTGAATATGCATACTGGCCACGGGTTGGCTAGGAAATTCAAGAGGCTGTCAAGTCACGCTTCTATAGGAAAAAAGTTTAAAAGGGATGGCACAGCCTCGCACCTTTGTCTTGATGGTCAACTGTAAGAATGGTGTGTATGTATATGAGTGTTTTTCTTTTCTTTTTTTTTATAATAACTAGCTAGCAACTTTGTATTTGCTTTATATTCACTTTGTTACCGTTACAGCCGATTCCAAATCAGGCTACATCCATTTATTCCGATCTAACAGCATCAACTATAAAAGAAACATAATAAGCCAATTTATAGAAACCACTTATGTTTTTCTCTGTTCTTGCGACATAGTATAGAATATAGCATGCCAAACTCAGTAAATTCAACTATCCAAGAGTGTCTTCCTTTTATTACCATGGTTTTCATTCTTTTTTAAATAGACTATTCTATGCATTATGGACTGTGTTCCATTGCTTTAGTTTTAAAAAAAAAAATAAGGAAAGGGATTTTTGTTGTTATTTAGTCACAAAGTCATATCTGACTCTTCATAGGCCACAGCACCCCACTCCCCCGTCCTCTACTGTCTGCCAAAGTCTGCTTAGTTTATGTCCATTGCTTTGATGATACTTTACGATCAAGGAAAATAATAGCTATTTTCAACGAATTCTGCTCAGTTTTTCCCTTTAAATCCACCTATTTGTCTCCTTTAACTCCTTTTTTAAATTGTCCAAGGTTTGTCCACATTTCCTTGTGTAACATTACAAGAGTTTTCTATATGGTAGCTCTCTGCTGCAGCTTAATGTTTATTTAGACTTCTATAACCAAATATGATACCTCTAGTTGAGTATGAATTAGTTTCTAATGCCAAGAATCTATAATATATGGTGGAAAGGAGATCAGTTCTCCAGTTCTTGCAAGGTATTGGCAAATTCTAAACCTAAAAACCCAAAAGGTTTCAAAGTCGATACATTTCCTAGATTTTTCCTATACGTTTACAACTCTTGCTTCTCATATCCAAGACTAGAAAAGGGGAGAATGATGATGAGATCATATGTCAACATACTAGATGTTCCCGGATCTTGTTTTACAATTCAAAATGATTCCATGACACTTTATATTCTGCTCCTATAATGGGCTCAGATGCAGCCAACTGCATTTAATGAAACAAGAGGGCATTGTTGGTTGGCTATCACATGCCCATTTGTGTTGTGGAAAGGATATATTAGAACAAATCCCTTTGCAAGTTTCTGCTCTAGCACTAATAGAATTCTGACTGCTACTACCCAACAATTTGCTAAGATTCTGGGGAGTATAATTATATTGAATTGTTTATTTTATACCGTTTCATGGAAAACCAGGTTCTCAGTAGCTGCTTGGAAATTTATGAGGACCCTCATTCTTAGAGCAGGAAAAAAATTTGGAGGTGGATTCCTTGTGATCCTTTATAACAGAGATTATTTTATATGATTCTTCTAATTTATATAATTCTAGACCAATAGACCAGTAATCTGAATTGGTATTTTGTATATACATATCTCAAATAAACTTGAGTACTCTTTCAAAAAGTTCAAACTAATCTTCTAATCATCTACAATACCAAATAATTCACAGGAACTGAAAGAAACTTCCTAAACAGATTGGCCAAAGCACTTATTATTGGATTTTCCAGTGTATTTCAATATATATTATGATGCTTAATATTACTTTAGAGCAGTTGGAGTTATTTGTCTCATGGTAAAAATACATTAATGGATGACTCAGGAATTTTAAATTACAGAAAATAACATGGTCACTACTAATGCCAAGAGGCCTACATCCACATTGAAATCTATCAAATACACACATCATAAATAAGGGAAAACACATTTCCTTTTCTATTGCAAATGTTAAATTATCCAGTTAGCTCTAGATAGCAGAATTAGAAAATATAATATTTCTGCTCATTATCTTCATGGCAATCTCCCTATTTTTTTAAAGTGTTGGATCATCTAAAAATCACAGATTATTGATTTCAATAACAAAAATGTTATTTCCAGTCTGATACATTAACGCCAAGAAAGATTATGTTAAGAGAATGTTTTGAGATTTCTTGTGAGCAATGCCTTATGTATATCTAAAATGTGTACAATAATAATTTCACTCCAACAAGGAGAGCCAAAGTTTATGGTTCTTATGTAGGACAAGGATGGCTCTACTTAAGTTTTGATTGCTTCATTAAATACTTTCACAATTGGTTTCCTTTAATTGTATTGGCAATTTTTCATATCATGTTATATTATGAAGTTAATGAAATAAGATGTCAACTTGTAGTTGTCATGAAAAGGAGGGGGGAACCTGGAGGAAGGCTGTTTCCCTAACTGAAAATCCATTCAATCTACAAATGTTTCTTTTACTGATTGTGCAAAGCCAATGCTATGTGACCAGCTGCCCAGGACCATAATCCCATCTGGTTCTGTTCATCATTAAACATCTTTCCAATCAGCCTCCATGTTTCCAGTGTTTCTCCCAGATTGGAACTGAACCAGATGGATATTTCTTCCAATAGTAGCAAGGAATCAACAATCTACATAAGCATATTGAAAGAAACCTTGCTCCTCTGAAAAAATCAGTATTGCTGATGTCCTGTTGACAATAGCAATAAGAAACCAACAATCTTGCACATAATTGCTAGGGGAGCATAATTAGACTTCCATAACCCTTCCAGTAATTTTGCATTAAACCAGTTTTCCAGAGCAGGAAATGAATAATCTGCTTGAAGATTGCTAGGATTTTTGCTTCAATTAGCACTGTTCTTTTTAAATTATTGTTTCAATAGAAGGGAATATACTGTACATTGCACAGGGTTCCAAATTTGCTTGTTAAAATGTCGGCCAACATCTCCACATTACAAAATGTGAAGGAGTCACTTAGACTGAGTTCTAGTTCTGCCTTTTGTATAAAAGCAAGCTGGGTAACTTTAGACCAGTCACCCTCTGTCAACCCAACTCCCCTCACAGTGTATTGTGGGGAAAATAGGAAGGTGATGTGTTGGATGTTTGCCGCCTTATTTGCACAAATAATAAAGGTGGGATATAATAAAGGCCACTTTAATCATTTGCTCATTACAAGAATTAAAGCATTCTGGGCAGATGGTTATCGAACCTCCACCTAAAAACATTCAAGAGAACTTGCCATCTCTTTGATTCTATTCTTAACCTAAGTTGTCAAATTCTGTTTCCATTATTTTGTATTCTACTCTTATATGCATGTCCTGACCTTCTAAGTTACATCATACCGCCCATTCCTTCTCAGGTTTAATATATCCTGCTGTTCTAATAGGCGTTTACTAATCATTTTGTGCCCTTCTTTAAATCAGCTCCATTTTATCTTAAAACATAGATCCCAAAACTGGACTTGGCCCTCAGGATGTTGTCTGATCAAGTCGTAATAGAGTGGGATAATTATTTGCTTTAATTTAGAAAAACTATTTATTCATGTTTCCAAAGCCACTGGAGACCAGTTAGTCCAACCCTTTCCCAGTGCAAGTACCTATTGCTTCAGCAATATTGACAAGCCATTTCTTTTCTGTTTATACAGCTACAAACATAAGTTGTCTCTCATCCCTTAAAGCAGATTTTTCCATTATTGAAATCTTATTTCATTTTTTTTGAAAGTCCAACCAAATTTTTTTTTCTCTTGTAAAATTAAGCTCATAGTTTGTTTTGTGGAATAATTTTGAACAAAGGTATGTCCCATTCTATTGATGGCCTTTTGCATATTTGAAAAGTACTATCGTGCCACACAATATTTTTTTTCTACAAGAACTGATGATTTTTTTTCATCAGATTCTCACAGATCCTATCTTGTAGGCTTGTTATCATCTTGGTTGATCTTTTCTGGATATGTACTAGTAGTTTCTCAATCACCTGAAATGACAGCCCAAAATTGGAGGCAATGTTCTATGTACTATCTAATAGAGAATAGAAACAACAATTCTTAAACACTATTTTTTGATGCAGTCAAAAATAGTAACTTTGGGAGAGATAACCACATAACACAATGAACACAATAAAATTTTACATTTGTGAATTAATAATATTACAAATAGAATATATTGAGATTATTACTCAACATTTTAACATGTTAGCATTATAAAAATACTAATGTAGCAGGCCAAAACCAACTTAATTACTTTGATTTTAAGAAATATGAGAAGATGGAAACTAGAGATGTGTTCATTTCAGAAATTATAATCTGGTTCTCATGTACTAACTGAATACACATGAATCTCTTCCCTTACTTTACATGAATTAGAAACCCTTAATTTTAAACTCAATAGCATATATTTACAAAAAGAAGTGCAGCTAAGTAGTAGTGCAAAGTGGTAATAGTAAAATATACATTATTGTATTTATTGCTACACACTGAATCTACCTATTCATTCTATATGCATTCTAGATTTCTGTTCCAAAACTATGTAGGATAACATAAATCTTCATAACACTTTTCAGTTTAAAAACAATAACTAGGATTGGGTATGCTTGCAGGTAAATATTTTTCAAATTCGAGTACTCGGGCATGGAATGTACTTCTTGAAGTATTATGTGGATTGAAACATAATTCTTCACTGGATTTTATTATCCAAATGTTACAAGGCAGTACTGGGCAGTTTATAGATTTACTTTCAATTAATTATCTTATCCTAATTTAATAACAAATTATTTCAACTATGTATATTCATTATTAACTAAATCATTGGCATTATTCAAAGGCCCACCTATAATATTTGTAATGTGAACAATGTAAGTAGAGACCAGGCAGGACAAAACATACTTTATTGTACTGCAACATCAAAACACATGAAAAGTACATCAAAGACCATGCCAATGACAGATCACCAGAGTAGTAAAATAAAGGGGATATACTGAAATCAATATTAAGGACTATTCACTACACTATTATAAGTATCCTTATTGAACTTAGCTGCAGCATACACATCTACCAGTAACTCTTGTCCTTCTAAATTGCTTAATAGAAATGTTTAAAAGATCAAACTAAAAGGGATGGCAAAGTGCCACCTCTGGAGTGCAAAAAATAAAATCACACTCCCATCCCTCTTCAGACTGCTACTTATGTATGAGAGACGCATTCAGAGAACATAATTCCTAAAGACACTTGCAATGGTATCATTTTCTATCCCAGCCACTACCAGTGTGATGATTAAACTTATTACCAATATCTCAGCAACTATAGCAAGGATATCAAACTCCTAACCCATAGGCTGGATACGTCACATGCTGGCCATGCCCAGTTTAGCAAAGGGTGGGAAAGTCCCGATACATCACATGAAGATGCCATGACAACATGAATTTGACACCTCTGAACTATAGGAATACACTGGTATTCTTTGCTCAATGGTAGAACTTAAACAAGTGCTTAGGAATCTATTGCAGTAAAGCGTGTTTCATGTAGGCCCTTATTTATGAAATATTTAGTACTGACAAGAAGAGTACAAAATTGTGATTAGTCCTAGAAGATTCAGCTCTTGGATTTCCAAAAACATGCCACTGAGGGAAGGCCATGCCAGCAGCAACATTTGGACACTCGTGACTAAAGTGACTAAGGAGAGCATATAGAAATATTTGCTCTGATGAAGAATCAGTACTGCAATACAAATAACTTGCTAAAGGAAGCACCAGATCATTCACATACAAGGTACAGCCTAATGAGCTTCCTGTGCTGATAAAAGCAATAAAGGCCCAGCATCGCAAAGATAAGATGCACCTAAAATCTAAGCTTTGACATCAGAAGCAGCATCTGAAGATTAGTTGTAAGCTATTTAAACAGGCATGGATTAAATGCCTGAATGTATACGTGCCCTTTTTCTTCATAGCCAAGTGTTAATGCAGAACTAAAGCTTAAGAGAAAAAAAGGGAATAAACTCCAAGGTATAAGATTCTATTTAAGATCAACTAAGAAGGAAAAGGAATAAGATAACTGCTCAATCCCCATAATTATCAACATACTTTTGAACCAATGCAGTACAATCATTTCTCAAAATTTTAAGTCCTATATGCTTAAACAAGTAATAGAACATCAGCCACATGGTAAGTAAGAGTGTTGCTTAGGTAAATGAGGATGAGAACAACATCGGGTTACACAAAGAAAGACAAGCATAGATTCCATTCTACCAATGAACCCCCAACAAGAATATGAATCAGCGGCCAGCACAAACTGGACAGAACACTGAATCTTTTCAGCATTCTTCACCTCTTCGTCAACCAGTTAAGTAAAGTGGAAAATCTGGCTAAAAATGAAATAAAAACTGGGGACAAAATAAAAATAAATTAAAAGCATAACTAGACTAAAATTTTCTTATGGTGTAACAGGTTTTGCAACTAAAATACAACTGATTTCTCTAATAAAAGAAATTTCCCAAAAAATTCCTTTTAGATCATTTGTAGATTTCAAATGCTTACATAGCTGAGACTGAAAAAGTGTTACAGCATCCCGATAACATTCTCTATGAATAAGGAGAAAAGGATTTTAAAAAGAAAGAAAAATAATAAAGAAAAAAGAACATTCCATGTGGAATTTTCTTTCCCTCTAATTTCCTCTATCCCTCTCTTTGTAGTTCATGAATCCAACGCAGATGCTAAGGTGACAGCGTATGTAAGTAAGGGTTAGGTTTTTTTGTTGATTTTTTTTCTTTAAGTTTCAACAAAGAAAGCCTGAAGATGAAGCGATTTCCATTCAGGAGTTATCAGACGGAACATGCTCCTCAAAACCCTCGCTCTCTCGGACTAAAGCTCTTTCCAGGATAACGCGGCCTTCCTTGTAGCGCTGGCTATCTTCGGTGGCAAATTCATATATCCACCCAAGTTTGCTGTTGCAGTTTTTGCAGCTCACATCACGAACCATATGACGGCCAGTGAGCATAACTCGGTCTTGAACTTCACTGTATTGCAGATTTACTACCTAAAGGAAATTAAAAGGAGAGAAGCCTTTGATTGAGTGATTGATTCCCCATATTTCATTTAGAAGCTCAATGCAGCAATCTTTTGTCACACCCCCCCCCCCCCCCATAACAACTCTGTGGGGTAGATCAGACTGAGAAAAATTTACTGGCTGAAAGTTAGGGAGCTTCCATAGCCAAAGAAGCGAAAATCTGGATCTTTGTACTAGTCAGGCACCCTTTTCCCATTAAATTATATTTTAGTCATATTACATTTGCAGTGACAGCATGTTTTCTTCCCCTAATCATGTTCTCTATTTTTGAGACAAAGTACTCTTCAAAATTAAGCAATCCATGCATTTTAAGGAGGTAGAATTCAGCCCATAGTAAGGTCTAGCAATGTTCAGCAAATCCTATACATATTATACAACCTGTTTTACTTAGGCAAATATGCCAATGTCTATAAGTTATAGCTTGTTAGAACATAAATTAGTTACCACTTTATCTCCAACATTTTACTCATTTGCTACATTCACATTTTCAACATTCTCGGTAATTGAAAGATGACTTTTTCTAACCTTTAACAAAAATCTATATTGTAGCAAATTTTACATCTGAAAAGAACCCTAAGTGACTATCACATTGTTAGAACTCTTAAATGGACATTTCTGCTTTACCTAACTATGTTTTGCAGGAATACTGAAATTACAGTGCTAACTAGTTTTAGATGTCTTTAACTAACCTTATTAAATAAAAAGGCTCGTCCTGTAGCTCCTGTAAAACGGGTAGATATAAGCTCCGAGCGGTTGGTCAAAATTGTGTCACAATTTGCGCATGAGAATAGACGAGTACCACCGATATGATCCAAGAAGATACGGCCCATTGTTAAAATATTTTAGAAACCTAAAAAAACAGGAGAAACAAATTGTATTAATGCTGAAAAACTAAAATAAAGCAAAATACTTGTGAGAATTATATTTAAAAAATATTGACAGAGTACATAAATATCAGTAATAACTTTCATATTCATTGTGAACTAATTATAATTAAATAAACAGATACCTCCACCTTCATATCCAACTCTGTTACCATATGTACACAAAAATATATATTAGAAGTTGTCATCATATTCATAAAGAGGGAAAGAAAAATCAGATGATTTGCAGTTCAGACTACAATCCATTTCCCTATGCTGCTTTACAAAGACCAAAAAAAGCAAGAAAATTCACTTCTTCATTACTTCTATTATTTATTTTAGAAAATAATCAAGAGCATCGAATGCAGCCAGATTCTATTTCCTTTACCTCCTAAATAGCCAACTGCCCATTTGTACCACAAGACTGTGTAAGTCTACAATTCCATATAGGTAAAACAGGTTTGTTATTTAACAAAATGAAATGTGAATGTTCTTCTCCTATAAACCCACTCGGACATTTTCTTCATGCCCTTAGCTTCAATATTGTTTATGGTCTTCCAAGTTAGATCAAAATCCTTATTCTGAACCCATCTTGATCTGTCATGGTAATTTCATTCTGTGGTTTTGATTTAGACTAGTGGCTCCTTAATCACATCACTTCTGTATTATTACAAAATCTCCAACAATTCTTCATGAAACAATTTGCCTGTGACCTGTCCCTGGCCTGCTTGCCCTTGCTCTCTTCAACTGATTCTATTGCCCAATCACTGCTTGAGGGACTCCATTGTGCTAGTTTTGCCAAAAGCTGTGATTGAACAATGAGGCAAACAATGCTGCTCTGATCCCAGAGGGTAATCTGATCCAGTATGTTTTTCTACATTACAGAATATTACTGCTCTATTCTTTTCCTACCGATGTATTTTATGTAAGAAAATTTTGAAAGGGGAGGAGTATCCCTAGAAATTCACTTTAGTTGATGTTGCTGTATCTTTGCCTTAATCAGTACCAGAGTTGTTTCACCAAGTTTTTAAAATTAAAACAGAGTGTATTTGAATCATCCATCTCATTTCAGATGATCTATTTGAAATTGGTCCAGTTTTAGGCTTTGCTTCTGTTAGTATGCAACCCTGGGAATTACTGGACAAATAATTTGTCAGCAGCACTTTTAAAAATTGCAAAATGTATTATTAAAATAGTTTGTACATTTAATAGATTCTACATATTAAAATACACATAAGCAACTTATAGTCTCACATGAAAAGCTTTAACTTATCCGTACGTGAAAAGAAACTATAATTGATACTTTAAAATATGGGAAGATTCTTTTGAAAAGAACACAAGAACAGGAGGATGCTTGCTGCAGAAACAAAATCTTCTACTTAGAATTTCTAAATAAAGACAAGTTGTCATGGATAATTATAGTAGTCTATAGTGTTGTACCCTGTTTCCCCAAAATAAGACATCCCCTGATAATAAGGCCAGTCAGGCTTTTGAGTACATAGCAATAAGGACAAGCGCTTATTTCAGGGTTCAAAAAAATATAAGACAGGGACTTATTTTCAGGAAAACATGGTATGCGAAAGTAATTGTACAAGACCATTAAATCTCCCTACCAACTTTCATGATTCTGTGTACTGATAGTATATTTATGTGAGATCAAACTGCAAACCTTTGACTGGAGAGATCATAATTGGAAAGTAGACCCAGATAAATCTGGATAAATAGATCTGGATAGTCTATTTACTATACATGGGACATATGCTACACACGAACAAAATCAAATTAAAAGATGGAGGAAGGAGACCAGGAGGAAGGAAGCTTTAAACTGCCAGAATGAAGCCACTTTCTTGACTTTATCATTGGCAAAAATAAACCATCATTGGTACATGTTTCTGGTAGTAGCTGACACATTAGATGATGGACTGGACACCTCCCTCCTCGTTCACATATGTGATGTTATCTGCAAAGAAATTACACCTGAGCATATTGGTTTTACATTTAGGCATTCTAATTCTCAAATTAATTAATGGTCCTCCAAGGAGTATAAGGGTGGTCAGAGCCTTCAGTGATATACGCCTTTAAAGTTATTCCTTGCTCAATGGTCTCCTTCATCTTTTGATTCGATTTTGTTCTTGTTTATGCTCAAGAATGTTTTTCCCCCCATAAAGCTGTACCTAGATCCAAATCAGTGGGTTTGGGGCGTATGTCCATTCATTCAGAGGATTTGAGGATCATTCTCTTGTTACTTCTCTCAGAATATTCTACTACTTCTCTCCAGATCTTAAGTGGGGCAATGCCAGCAAGAGGATATATTTTGTCAATTGGTGTAGGTTTGAGACAACCTGTAACTAAGAGTACTGCTTCATTGACAGCCATATCAATTTGTTACACAGGCTACTACTAAATTCCTAAGAACTTGATAAAACCAGCCACCTGCAACTGTCGGATTACACATCTCACTCTACAAGGCATATAAGAGGCTTATTTAAGCAGATATGCCTACAAAAATGTTAGAAAACTGTCCAGTATTTGACTCTTAAGTTTCAGATTGCAATCATCATTCTTAAATGGATAAATCAAACTGTAATCTGAAATTATCACTGAAAGCCATCATATGGGAGCACAAAACCAACCTCCCCAAAACATACCATTTCAAAGACATTTATTGCAGCATGTACTGTTGTAATCTAGCTATATAATTGTATTTCAAACAAGAATGTAAAGTCAATTTATAGAAAATATTCTCGATTATACTGTACTATTCCAAAAGGTTTTACTGCTTGTGACCTACATTCCATTGTCTTATGAATACAGCTCTCTAAATTCAAAGCTGGCTATATCTCATAAATAGCTTTTACACAGAGACCAGATGGCAAAGTTTCCTTGCTCAGAAAAAAAGAATATTCATTTACCAAATTGCTAGGAAAGGAACTCTGGTTTTGACATGTCAAAATCTGAAAAAACATGAAAATTATACTATGTTATTGTAATTGTTCCTTTTTACCAATTTTCAACAAAACAAGGAATATGGAAAAACCTAGCATACTCTTTCTTGTAGAATGCTGTATAAATTATTATTGATCTGATGTTTTAAAGGAAAATCACTTGCCCATTAGCACTTTTCAATTTATGTTTCAGCCACATGGTTATCTTATTATAAATTGAAGTTCAATGTATAACTAACCCCTTCCAACTCTATGATTCTATTATCCTACAAATTTATTTATTTATTTATTAGATTTGTATGCCGCCCCTCTCCGTAGACTCGGGGGGCTAACAATAATAAAACAGCATATGGCAAATCTAATATTTAAAATAATTAAAAAACCCTTATTAAAAACCAAACATACACACAAACATACCATGCATAATTTGTATAGGCCTAGGGGGAAAGGAATATCTCAATTCCCCCATGCCTGACGACAGAGGTGGATTTTAAGGAGCTTAAATTAAATTAAACAAACTGTTTCATATTTTAAAATTATAATGATTATGGATAAAAAATACTAAATATCTATTTTATTTTTGTCTGGTTTTATTAATTTAAAAAAATTGAATTTAAAGATTATAAAAGGGGCCAATTTATTGTTCCATGATTCCATGTAACTTTGTTAAAGAATTGAAGTTTAAGTAACTATGTGATTTCCAGAGCAGATATATGTAATGGAGTAATCTGCAAACAACTGGGGAAATTTAACAGTTCAAAGCTATTCATGCCCAAAGCATGAGCATAACTATTATTGTAACTACTGTACTTTATTAATCCCACCCACTTCAGAAGTCTATACAGACAATTTAAAATAATGATTTAGCCCAAAGTTAATTGAGATGCTTAAGATTTATTTAATTCACTGACCACCTTCAGAGTATTTCAGGATATAACCCTTTCCTCGTCATCATTCTTTCTCTGCATTTGTTAGATTTACTTATTACCATGCTGTTTTCCCACTGATAGAATTATTAGCAAAAAAAAAAAAGTCTTAAGAGTAATTTTGGAGAGGTGCCCTTTTCAAAACATTTTAATATATTTACAAAATGGACTGTAGATATCTAGGTTTTTTTGATTCATACATTTTAATTATAAAATGAAAATAGCTTCTTTATAATCACCAGACAATTAAATGCAGTACCATCAACATAGTAATTAACATTGCAGACTAGAAGCCAGAAAATAATAAATTCTACTCTTAGGCATGACAGCCAAACCACCTACTCTTTTAGAGGGCAGTTGTTTGGGAATTAGTATACATTTTGTTATTCTTTAAACAAATGTGATATAAGTATCTGAATAATTTTAACACAAATTACTTACTTATTTATACTTATATGCCACCCCTCCCAAAGGACTCTTAAGAATCTATCTATCTATCTATCTATCTATCTATCTATCTATCTATCTATCTATCTATCTATCTATCTATCTATCTACATTTAAAAAAATCTGCTTTACTAGATAAAATAGTACAGGTTCAGTTTTTACAAAAGTGCACTCCTGAACGAATCAAGCATGGTTACAATCTATTTTTCCCCACCCGGCTAATGCAAACTTATTATGCAAAATACAATGATCAGGCATTTCGAACCAAACTAACTGCTAGAGAATTTTTTTTTTTAAAGGAAAGAAACGCAGAATTGTCTCCCATCACATTTCCATCACGTGAGCAGCTGTGCCAGGAACCTTCCCTACCAATCACGAGAGAGAACGCTGCAGGAGTTACTTCTGCCACTTCCGCCAGAAACCTCAAGACCCATCCCGACAGCCCATGGGAGGGGGGGGGGGCTGAAATCTGACCACGTGCCTCACAGCCTCCAATCGGAGAGAATTCTGCCCACTTCCTTCACATGTGATGATTTGACAATACAAAAGAGAAACAGCTGGTAAAAAAGACCAGCAGGGCCTCCAGTTGTTCTCACCCCAACAGCCAGATAGGAAAGGAAAAGCAAGCTTCTTTTGACACAAAAGAGTTGGGCGGCATAAAAATCGAAATAATAATAATAATAATAATAATAATAATAATAATAATAATGACGATGGTGATAATAATAATAAATTTAAAAACTTTTACATTCAGGAACCTCTTATTTTGTAGCTATGGGAGAGGGCAACAATTGTTAAGCCGCTGTATTGAAAAGGGGGGGCAAATAAGAGAAGACTCGAAACAAACATTTTAACTAGAAGCACACCGTCAGGCAGCCCAGTCTAACAATTTTTATCGCTTTTCGGAAATCAAGCACATCGTCTAAAGCAGTGTTTCCCAACCTTGGCAACTTGAAGATATTTGGACTTCAACTCTCAGAATTCCCCAGCCAGCGAATGCTGGCTGGGGAATTCTGGGGGTTGAAGTCCAGATATCTTCAAGTTGCCAAGGTTGGGAAACACTGGTCTAAAGACGGCAAAGACGAAAATAAGCAGTTACCAAAGCTTTCCAGAGCTTTGAAAACGGTCGCTCGGCGTAGGCGCGCAAACATAAATAAAACTGGTTTCCGCGCAGGAACCCTCCTCAACAGTTGTCCTTAGCTGGAGGAGGAAGCCATGGGGAGGGGGGGGAAAAACAAGCGCCTCAAATGAACAGGACAAAAAAGCACCCACCAACAAGGCTCTCTCAGAGCCCCACCGTCGCGAGACAAAGGGGTCGCCCTTTTTAAGCCCCGTTTTGCCGCAGGGAAGCCACAATCCCTCTTTCTTCACGTCTCTCTCCTCTTTGTGGTGCCGGACAAAAGGCAGCGGGTTGGGAGGGGGGGAGGCAGTTGCTTAGGCTCAGGCTCAGGGCGGCAGCAGCGGCGGGAACAGGCTGGGCAGCCGAGCCGGGGGCAAAAAAAGCCCCAACAGCCCAGAGGATAGGATAGGATGCAAGGGTGGAGGGCTGGTGGGGGAGGCGGCGGCGGGCCGACACAGAGGGGAGGAAGGCGGGCGGGCGGCTTCATGCCATATTGGGTGTTATTGTGCCATAAGTATATTGTAGTGTTATTGTGATAATGCGGGGGCGGGGCCAGCTGGGAGGGGGGGCTGCTGGGGAGGGGCAGCGTGAGTGAGGAAGTGAAGGGAGGAGGGGGAGGAGAGCGAAGGGGCAAATAAATAAATAAGGAACAAGGGGGAGGTTTGCGCTCTTTGTGTATGGGGTGGGGGGAGAAAGAAAACAAGGAAGAGGCGCGCCCGAGTGAGCAGCATAAACAGCGAGCCCGGGGAGGGATGCGAGGGGCCCCGAGACGAGAGGCGCAGCTCCTTCGGCCCCTGGCTGCCTCCCCGCCCCCTCCGCCACCCGCTCTTCCTCCAGCGCGTCTCCAAGAGCCCCGGCGGAGCAGCAGCAGCAGCCATTACCTACTAAGATGCGACCCTCGCCTGGACTTGGAAGGAAAAAAAGGGGGTAGCCGAAGAGCCACCTCCTGCTTCGCTCCCGAGGAAGCTCCGAGCGTCGCCCTCCTCTCAACTCAGCCAGGGAAGGTCCCACTCTCTCCGGCCCTGGCTTGACTCCGCCCCTGCTTGGCTCCGCCCTCCTCCCAGGAGGAGCCCCCCTCCCTCTCGCTTCAGCTGTGTCAGTCGTGGCCATTGCTAAGCTGAGGGAGCGCCTCCTCCCTTCTCGGAGCGCGAGCCACGCCCTCCGCTGACGCGGCTCGAGCCTCGCACAAACATTGAGGACACGTGGGGGAGCGGTGGGTGGGGAGGAGGATTCCTTAAAGGGCCGGAAGCTGGACGGAGATTCCCTTAGACTGCAGGAGTAAATAAAGTTGGCTTTTCTATGAGCTGTGGACTTCAACTCCCAGAATTCCTCAGCTAGCATGATTGGCTCAGGAGTTCTGGGAGTTGAAGTCCACAAGTTATAGAAGAGCCAAGGTTGCCTACCACTGCCTCAGAGGGCCACGCACGTTTTTTGTTTTTTGTTTAATGGGGTTGGATCTTCCCCTTCGGTCGTCTGTTGGCGGGAGAGGGGTGGGTGTTATTCGTCGTATTAGAAATGCTTTTGCTTTATTCCTTTTCCGCATAGAGAATGGTCCATGCAGTAGAGTTTTATTGTGGGGAAGGAAAAATGGAAGACAGAAGGTCTTAATTCATTCCTTCCTAAAGCAGAAAAGAAGGCCTCAACAATTTAGTGCACTAGCTATATGTACATGGCTGGTTCCACCGTCTGCTTAAAAAAACAATTACGTATATTGTTATGCTTGATTGCAATAGTCTGGAGAGTTGCTGCCCTGAAAAATAGGTATTACCTCATCATCTCAGAGGCTTTGTATGGTTATTATCCATATAATAATTACATATAGGTAATGTAAATGGCTGTTATGGTGTATCTCATGAAACAAAAAACTGACTAATAGACACTACCTGCTAGCAAGCTGTTAAGACTTTGCAGCACATCTGACTAGCACGCAAATGAATGAACTTCAGCAGGATTCAATTACAGTATATATAAGAAACTTCTTTATATACAATACCTTGCAGCAGAATCCAGAAGTACAGAAACAATGTTCATAGAAACAATATAATACAGAAGCTATAGAATCACAGATGTGTGTGTGTGTATGTGTGTAACATTTTTGGGGATAATTATAATGAACAGGAAAGGAGACTAGAATAGATCTATTTCAAGCTATTTTGCTCTCATCAGCTAGCCATACCCTTTGTGTGTGTGTATGTATACACAAATCCCAGTAAGGGTCTGTCTGTCTGATGAAACCATAACAAGGCTTGGCTCTGCCCCCAATTGGCTTCGCCCCCTCCCGCTTCAACTGTGTCAGTTGTGGCCATTGCCACAACTATATATAGTATACACTTACAAACATATACAGTGCAGGGGTGGGTTCCTACTTTGCTGCTGGTTCGCTTCCTCCCCCGCTGCGTGGGTGCATCTTGTGGGTGCAAGGCCTAGAATTCTGCCAACATTTTATAAAAATGGACTTGAGGATTCTTTGGGATATCCAAATCTCCTGCTCAAGCTTTTTTCATGGCCAGATATACGTTAAGAGATAAATACATATATACGTTAAGAGATAAATACATATATGGGTCTTATGTTAAGAGATAAATACATATATGGGTCTTAAATGAAAATAAGTGTGTTCATGTATAACTCTTTCTCAGGCCTTTACATTTTAGCAAATCCTTGGACAGATACTGATACACCAGGAAAAAAACCCTAGGGGTATAAAATAAATTTGGAAGTTGAAAAAAAAATCCAGACATCAATGCCAAACAACTTCCATATTACTGCCAAGAATGCTAAGTCATCATGAATCTAGCCTGACTACCAAATGAGAAATATAATCATGAATGGCTTATTTCTAAACAGATACTTTTACATTCTTCTGTTGTAAGGACCTGTGAACTTCCATAGTAGCTTTTCCCACCTCTGTGTAGTTATAAGCTTTACAAGTATCCTGAATTTTATTTACTTTTATTTTTTAAATAATAATTAAAGATAAATAAGGCAATGGGTCCAGATGGCATCCATCCCAGAGTTCTTAAAGAACTCAGATCTGTCATTGCTACCCCCCTGACTGATTTGTTTAACCAATCCCTGTTAACAGGAGATGTTCCTGAGGATTGGAGAATGGCCAGTGTTGTGCCTATCCACAAGAAGGGCAGTAGAGAAGAAGCTGGAAACTACAGGCCAGTTAGCTTGACATCAGTTGTAGTTAAAATGATGGAGACTCTACTCAAAAAGAGGATAAATCAGCATCTAAAAAACAATAACTTATTGGACCCAAATCAGCATGGCTTTACTGAAGGCAAATCGTGTCAGACTAATCTCATTGAGTTCTTTGACTATGTCACAAAGGTGTTGGATCAAGGTGGTGCCGTGGATATTGCCTATCTGGACTTCAGCAAAGCCTTTGATACGGTTCCACATAAAGAGCTGATAGATAAATTAGTGAAGATTGGACTTAATCCCTGGATAGTTCAGTGGATTTCAAGCTGGCTGAAGCATAGACATCAGAGAGTTATTGTTAATGGCGAGTATTCTGAGCAGAGACAGGTTACAAGCGGTGTGCCACAAGGGTCTGTTCTGGGTCCTATTCTTTTTAATATGTTTGTGAGTGACATAGGGGAAGGTTTGGTAGGGAAGGTTTGCCTATTTGCCGATGACTCTAAAGTGTGCAATAGGGTTGATATTCCTGGAGGGGTCTGTAATATGGTAAATGATTTAGCGTTACTAGATAAATGGTCAAAGCAATGGAAACTGCAGTTTAATGTTTCCAAATGTAAAATAATGCACTTGGGGAAAAGGAATCCTAAATCTGAGTATTGCATTGGCAGTTCTGTGTTAGCAAAAACTTCAGAAGAGAAGGATTTAGGGGTAGTGATTTCTGACAGTCTCAAAATGGGTGAGCAGTGTGGTCGGGCAGTAGGAAAGGCAAGTAGGATGCTTGGCTGCATAGCTAGAGGTATAACAAGCAGGAAGAGGGAGATTGTGATCCCCTTATATAGAGCGCTGGTGAGACCACATTTGGAGTACTGTGTTCAGTTCTGGAGACCTCACCTACAAAAAGATATTGACAAAATTGAACGGGTCCAAAGACGGGCTACAAGAATGGTGGAAGGTCTGAAGTATAAAACGTATCAGGAAAGACTTAATGAACTCAATCTGTATAGTCTGGAAGACAGAAGGAAAAGGGGGGACATGATCGAAACATTTAAATATGTTAAAGGGTTAAATAGGGTTCAGGAGGGAAGTGTTTTTAACAGGAAAGTGAACACAAGAACAAGGGGACACAATCTGAAGTTAGTTGGGGGAAAGATCAAAGGCAACATGAGAAAGTATTATTTTACTGAAAGAGTAGTAGATCCTTGGAACAAACTTCCAGCAGACGTGGTTGGTAAATCCACAGTAACCGAATTTAAACATGCCTGGGATAAACATATATCCATTGTAAGATAAAATACAGGAAATAGTAAAAGGGCAGACTAGATGGACCATGGGGTCTTTTTCTGCCGTCAGTCTTCTATGTTTCTATGTTTCTATAATTGATGAGATTTCCATCAATCAAATGCAATGATCATCTGAAATCCCATCCCCCTTTGAAAATATGGCCATTAAAAATTTGGGAAGAAAACCAGTTCTGTTCCATTCATTGTAACACAATGTCTCTCTCTCTCTCTCACATGCAACATCCTAGAATGTTATTTTATCAATTGTAGATTACTATAAAACTTGCAACTGAATAAGAGATAATTTCAGTTCAGTTTCAGTAGTAGTATTTATTCAGATTATTACATTTAGGGAATTTTAAAATTGAAAAATATATACAGAGATTACAACTAGTCATAGATTATTACTGAGTTACCAGTTACATTGTTCAGATTATAATATTGTTTGTATACAGTAAAACTATTTCTGAAAAATCTTCCAATACAGAAAGGGCTCCCATAGTTTTAAAACTACATGAAGCACACAAAGCAAAATCAACAGCAGTAACGCCTTCTAGTTGAGAATCTGGACAGCAAGTACCTATAATAAAGTGATTTCTAATCTATTCTTGTAATCCATGGAAGATTGTAGTCCTTGACGTACCACCACAATTAAGCCCAAAATTTATGTTGCTAAGTGAAACATTTGTTAAGCGAGTTTTGCTCCATTTCAGAATCTTTTTTGCCACAGCTAGTAAGCGAATCACTGCAGCTGTTAAGTTAGTAACCCGTTTGTTAAGTGAATCTGGCTTCCCCATTGAGTTTGCTTGTAAGAAGGTTGCAAAAGGGTATCCCATGACCCCAGGACACTGACTTCATCTGTCATAAATATGAATCAGTTGCCAAGTATCCAAATTTTAATGACATAACTAAGGGGATGCTTCAAAGGTTATGGTGCAACACGGTTATAAGTGACATTTTTTTCAGGAATGTACCTTTTTAATGGTCACCAAATGAACTGTTGTAAGTCAAGGACTAGCTGTATGAAGAAAAATATTGTGCTACAAATGCTGTCAACAGAAGGTTTGATAAGCCAAACAGAATAGTTGATCTAACTTGTTGGATATCCAGGCTGCATGGTTACAACCAGGTCCTCCATTCAAGCGGGAAAATGGTGGCTACTGATTGGTTAAGCCATCTGACAGCTCCCTATATAAAGACTAGCTATCAGACTGGTCTTTTGCTGGATGTTGTACATAGTTGAAATAAAGAGCTGTTGTCTTAACCCTGTCTCAAGCCTCTTCAGTCCCAGGATTTAATAACTACAGTGATACCTCATCTTACAAACCCCTCTTCGTATGAACTTTTTGTGATACAAACCCGATGCTTAAGATTTTTTTTGCCTTTTCTTCTGAACTATTTTCACCTTACAAACCTGAGCTGCCGCTGCTGGGATGCCCCACCTCCGGACTTCCGTTGTCAACCAAAGCGTGGGGATTTCCCTGAGGCTCCCCTCGCTGGGAAACCCAACCTCCGGACTTCCGTTGTCAACCAAAGCACAGGGATTACCCTGAGGCTCTACTCGCTGGGAAACGCCACCGTCCGGAATTCAAAGCACGCCGACAATGGAAGTCCAGAGGTGGGGTTTCCCAGCGAGGGAGCCTCAGGGGAATCTCCGCGCTTCGGCTGGCAGCAATAGTCCGGAGGCTGGGAATCCCAGTGGTGCAAGGCAAAAGGGGTGACTTTTGGGGTGGGGTTGCATGCATTATTTGCTTTTACATTGATTCCTATGGCGAAAATTGCTTCATCTTATGAACTTTTCATCTTACGAACCTGGTCACGGAACGAATTAAGTTCGTAAGATGAGGTATCACTGTATATTTAATTTCCATAAATACTAGCAGGAACTGTGTGCTCTTGGTGACTACAAGCAAATGTAATTGGTTGGAGATAAAGTTGCATTTAACTGATATGATTGATCCTGGATTATTCTCCAGCTAGACTGGAGGGAGAGATCAAGAGGGAGATTCATGTAACAGCTGATTAGCAATAAAGTACTATTTAGACTCTTCACCAGATATTCTGATTGCTTTCGCTTGACAGATAAGATGTTCTTTCCTTTTTTGCCTAAATTGGCAGATAGAGATGTAAGTTAAAGTAATGCATTGCTCAGTAAATATAAAAACTAAATTGATTCTGCCTAGCGTGGGATGGTTTTCACAGATACCAATGAAAATGTTAAGAAATAGAGGGAAGAGCTGATGGGGTACAAAAAGCACAGAGAACACTGTAATATATAATTAAATTCTATATAAGAGATGATTAGATTCTTTTTTTACGAACCCGTCCTGCAAATGAATTGCTGAGGTTAGATTACCAGCAATGCAAGCTGGAAATCAAGGGAAAAAACCTATTTAATTTTCCTGTCTTCTCCCTTCGCCCTACCCCATCCCACCAGTTTCAATTATTTTTATTGGTAGAGCTGAAAAATGCTGTAAGTGGAGACTGAACCTTGCATGATAGCATTGTTTGCATTTTAATAAAGACAATAAATTTTTCTTTGTGAAGAAAATAAGAAGCATAGTCATCAAGTCTTAAAGGTGCTTTTTCAAAAAGCTGTTAAAAAAGAACTGTTGTTGGTTTTTTTGTTTTTTAATTTTTAATTTTGCTTTTGAGGAAGAAGAAGAAAACATATTACTTCTTATCCAAGAAGCTTCATTATTTATTTATTTATTTATTTATTTATTTATTTATTTATTTATTTATTTATTTATTTATTTATTTATTTATTTATTTATTTATTTATTTGCTTACTTACTTACTTACTTACTTACTTACTTACTTACTTTTACTTACTTACTTACTTACTTACTTACTTACTTACTTACTTACTTACTTACTTATTTATTTATTTGTATGCCGGCCCTCTCCGTAGACTCGGGGCGGCTCACAATAATAACAAGAACAATGTAAGAACAAATCTAATAATTTAAAAAATGCTAAAAACCACATTATTAAAAGCAAACATACACACAAACATACCATGTATAAACTGTATAGGCCCGGGGGAGATGTCTCAGTTTCCCCACGCCTGACGGCAGAGATGGGTCTTAAGAACTTTACGAAAGGCAAGGAGGGTGGGGGCCATAGTTCCCTCTAAGCTGAGCAGTGAGCAATCACTCACTTAAAAATCATCATCAACTCAGAGTTTTCCAAACCTGCCCAGAAGCCGAGAGGGAAAGAGTGAGAGGGAAGGAGAGAGAGCGGAAGAGAGAGAAACAGATAGAAAAAAGAGAGGAAGGAAAAGAGAAAAAAAAGAATGGGAGTAAGGAAGAGAGAAAGAAAATCAAAATCTAGTTTGAAACTAGCTCAACTATTTAAGTGGCATTTTGATATTGATAGAGTTGCCCTATTATGAGCTCACTGTTATAGACACACAGTACAGTATTTTATTTTGAAATTCTCTGAGGCAAAACAGGGTGGGTTTTTTATTTCTTTCTTTGTTTGTTTGTTTGTTTATTTATTATTTTTGTGCCGCCCAGTCTCGAAGGGACTGCTGCTCAGGCACTATACTTTTCCGCCCCCCCCCCCCGAAAAAAAAATTAGAGGGAACACTGGTGGGGGCAGTTCTAATCTCTGGTGATGGTGTGGGAGGGATGGAAGGACAGGTACTGACAGAATAGGTCAGGAGGGAAGGGTTGTATTTTTTAAAGTCTCTCTGAAGAGCCATTTAGGGGATGGATAGAGAGAGAGAGGGAGGGAGGGAGGGCTAATGACCAATTGACTGCAACCATCCTTTCATTCCCCCCTCCAACCATCCTGTCAGAACTATCCTTCCATCCTCCCATCATCCAATCTCAACTGTTAGTACCTATTCCAGTGACAGCAAACATTTTTTGCTTCATGTGCCAAAAGGTGGTGCATGAATGTGCTAGCATGTGTGTATGTGCCCATGCCCCTTCCCTTTCCCCCACACATATGCACTGCCCCTGCGCACAATCACTTCATCCCAGTACATGCGCACAGCCTCACTGAAGCCTGGGGCAGTGAAAAAACAGCCAAATTGGCAAACTGGAAATTCAGGAACACGGACTTCCGGTTTTGCCATTGTGCTGTTTTTCGCACTTTGGAGTCTTCAGGGAAGCTTTCTGAAGCCCCGGAGTGCAAAAAACAGCAAAACGGGCAAAACGGAAGTCCCTTTTCCCAAACTTCTGTTTTTCCTGAAGCCTCCAGAGAGTGAAACGGCCTTCCCCAAGGCCGAAAATCATCTGGCCAGCATGCACATGCTCGCTGGAGCTGACATAGGGCAATGCCTCACGTGGCCTCCAATATGGCTCCATGTGCCATCTGTGGCACGTGTGCCATATGTTTGCTATCATGGACCTACCCTTGTATCCCTTTCTCCCACTATCACAATTAATGAAGCTTCTTGGATGAGAAACTAAAGGTCTTTTTTTTCTTTCTCAAGGAAAAAACAGTTGCCTTTAAAAATAAACAACCTTTGAACAGTGAAGGGCTACCAAAGTTTTTACTACCACACTGTGGCATGGCTGATGCAGGATGCTCTGCATTTTCTTTCAACATTTTTCAGTGAAAATTGGGTGCTTTGGGGTGGAGCTCCATTTTTGCTACCCCACTGTGTCCTGTCACCCCCCCCCCCCCTGTCTGGGCAGTAGCCCACCCCTGTCTTTGAGACAACTATGACTGAATGACTGAAAATCTCCATAGACACATAGCCATCAAATTTCTTTAAGGGACTTTGCTTCAATTTACAACTATACAGTGCAGTAAGTGGTGGAACAATGTTTAATCCTTTCTTTTATGCCACATAGATACTGAGGCAAGGAAAATATTATTCATGACAAGCTATCATTGGAACATATCTTTTGGCTGTGGCGAGGAGGGCGTTTGCCCAGGTTCACCTGGTGCACCAGTTGCAACCCTATTTGGACAGGGAGTCATTGCTCACAGTCGCTCATGCCCTCATCGCCTCGAGGTTCGACTACTGCAATACTCTCTACATGGGGCTACTTTTGAAGAGTGCTCAGAAAGAATGCGGCCGTGAGAGCCAGCGTGGGGTTGCCTAGGTTCGCCCATGTCTCTCCAACACTCTGTGGCTTGCATTGGCTGCCGATCAGTTTCCGGTCGCAATTCAAAGTGTTGGTAATGACCTTTAAAGCCCTACATGGCATCGGACCAGAATACCTCCGGAACCACCTTCTGCTGCACGAATCCCAGCGGCCGATAAGGTCCCACAGAGTTGGTCTTCTCCGGGTCCCGTCGACTAAACAATGTCGTCTGGCGGGTCCCAGGGGAAGAGCCTTCTCTGTGGCGGCCCCGCCCCCCTCTGGAATCAACTCCCTCCAGAGATCAGAACTGCCCCCACCCTCCTTGTCTTTCGCAAATTACTTAAGACCCACCTATATCGGCAGGCATGGGGGAATTGAGACATCTCCCCCAGGCTTTTATAGTTTTATGTATGGTATGTGTGTGTTGCATGGTTTTTAAATGATGGGGTTTTTAGATGCTTTTTTAATATTAGATTTCTTTACATTGTCACACTGTTTTATTATTGTTGTGAGCCGCCCTGAGTCTTTGTAGAGAGGCCGCATACAAATATAATAAATTATTATTACTATTGCTATTGCTATTGCTATTGCTATTGCTATTATTATTATCTTATTGAAATTTCCCATGATTTTTGCTGTCTTTTGCCACCATATTTTTAAAGATATGTTTAAGAAAGCCTTTGGCATTCACTATGATTTAAACATTGGGATTTAGTGTTGGAGTTTTTGATGGCTAGGAAACAGCTCTTCTGATAACAAATATGCATAAGATATTTGATAGAGCAAGATTACTGTAATATATCGTTTTATGCACTCATTTTTATTTTAATTAAATCTCTGGTTTCTTTTGATGTAGAAATCAACTGATATATATAATCCCTGCTAGAAGAGAAGTGGGAAAGTATGATTGTGTTTAATTATTTTCCTGGACTGATTGTTGGCTTTTGCTATCATCAAGTGGAATAGTTTTCCAAATAGGTTATCTTTACTCAGGGCTGGGGGCTTTCTATTTTAATAGATATCTGTAGCATTGTGATGCAATTTATGGCTTTCTCCATTTGTTTATACTTACTAATCTAATTTATATAGCTGCTTATCTATCTAAGAACAAACCAATGTTTGTTTATCAGATGTTGATAACACATAAAAACAACAATCAAAGGTTCATAAAGGCTTAATGAAAACACAAAACCACAAGATAAATACACTTGTGCCAGGTATTCCATACCAATATTTTGACTCCAAAATGCCTGGGGAAAGGTGCACATACTTTGAGTGGGACAGTGAAGCCCACTCATGGATAATGGTGGAAAGTTAGTAGGTCTGGGTAGGTGGGCACTAAAAATCACACACAGAAGATGCAGTTTTCAATTTGTGGCATCTCCAGTTAAAAGAAACCAATAATGAATAATAATGAAGCATTCCATCTGAGGTCTTGGACAGCTATATCCAGCCAAACCAGATAATGCTGTTTTAAGAAATCAGGTTTCCTGACGAAGCATTTAGCAACTTCATTTATCAGTTTTGGCCAGTCCTTCTGGCGACATCCATTACTGAATAGTGGGAGGGAGGGGGGGTAAAGTAGCAAGGATTCTTGCCTCAAGCCCAGATTTTTACTGCTAAACCTAGATATGGTAGCATGAGCTTTCTGATTAAAGTTACACACACTTTGTGGAAATATAAAAAAT
This sequence comes from Erythrolamprus reginae, assembly GCF_031021105.1. Lineage (NCBI taxonomy): Eukaryota > Metazoa > Chordata > Lepidosauria > Squamata > Dipsadidae > Erythrolamprus > Erythrolamprus reginae. The sequence goes on from NC_091950.1 coordinate 356,072,280, forward strand.
TCTACTGATGAGGGAAGCGGTTAAACACCTCGTCTCAATCAGAGCCTGAAAAATACTTGAAGCTAGTCAAACTGGAGAATTAGCAGTCTTTATTTTTCTTTAGTCAAAGCAGGCAAGGAAAATAGATCGGTTAAAGGTACAGGCAAAATCTCTATCTGAGGGAAAGTGGCGCATCTCTAACTATTTATATGTTTCGCAAAGAAGCAAACCTCTTTTGACATGGTAACAAGTCTCCCGCCAGAACGAACAGCCAATCAGAGGTTAACATGCAAATACAGAACCTTAGGAACCCTTTCTCATTTGTATGCACATATTTAACAGAGCCATTCAGCCGGTTCCCCAGAAACAAGATGGGGGGAGATTCTATTCTGTCTTCTTTCAATTCCCAACCCATCGGGGGAATATAGGGCGATTCTAGAGCTAAAGAGATTGAATCGTTTTTGGGGGGTTGAACTTGATGACCTGTAAGGTCCATTTCAACTCTAATAATAAATACATAAATAAATACATCAGGGTGACTACAACCTTTTCGTAAATCCCTTTAAAATCCTGACACACATTCCACCATTTTAATTTGGTTTTAGTTGTGTTTCTGCTGAACTACAAGATCTGTCTTTTTTCATATTTATGGGCAATTTAGCATTTCTACACATTGGATATTTTTCAGGGAACATGCCAAAGATGGGTTCAGACTTTGAGCCATTCTTTTCTTTCTCCATCTTTCTCCTCTGCCATAATAATAATAATAATAATAATAATAATAATAATAATAATAATAATAATACTAACAACAACAACAACAACAACAATAACAATAACAACAACAGATTTGTAAGGGATCTTGGGGGTCTTCCAGTCCAACCCCCTGCTTAGGCAGGAAACTCTAATTGTTTGGACTGTAAGCAAAACCTTCAGTGGGTTCACAGTTTTCCAAACATTTGCAATAATAACCCTAAAAGGGGTTTTCTCTAGTAAATACAAATGTATCTGTGCTAAAATGGTCTTGTGTATAACTCTCTTTGTACAAGAATCACATCAGAGAAGGTATTGAAATATTTTGATAAAAACAAACACACATTAAAAAGCCAGGCGTAGCATATGACATAACTAGTATTTAAAGTAACTGCAGAGATCCTGCCTGACAGAACTATGGGAAGCAGTGCGTTGGGACAGATGGACTGATATTTCTTTTCTTTTTTTAAGTATACTGATGCCATCTGTTTGAAACTGTGCCCCAAATCCACATCCTACTGTGCACAATCATCTGTATCAATTAACAGCACAACATTCTAAAAATTACACTCCCAGCATGTTATGCAATGCATTGCTTATTATCTTTAGCTGCTTTATGCTTCTTGGGGAGTGACTGTTATCACATTGCTTCCAACCTCTCCTTATATTCTTGGAAAAACATGCAAATCCAATTCACTTTTTTCCCCCTGCAGACAAGCAGTTTTTTTCCTATCATACTTGCACTCACAATAATTAAATAGAGGCTGCAGCCAACAGATAGGCAGCCCCAGGGGTGAAATTTATTTATTTATTTGTTTGTTTGTTTGTTTGTTTGTTTGTTTATTTATTTATTTATTTATTTATTTATTCAATTTTTATGCTGCCCTTCTTCTTAGACTCAGGGCGGCTTACAACATGTTAGCAATAGCACTTTTTTAACAGAGCAAGGCTATTGCCCCCACAATCCGGGTCCTCTTGGGTGCTCCTGGTTCCCTTTTTATTCTTCGCCCACCTATCCAGACACCGCCATTTGGGATCTTTTACCCTTTGTACATGCACAGAATACTTTGTGCATGCACAGAGGGTAAAGAATCCAAATGGCGGCATCCAGGCAGGTGGGTGGAGCCTAGCACTGTTTTTGCAACTGGCTCTTTGACAATTGACAGGCACAAGCGAACTGGGAATATTTCACTCTTGGGCAGCCCTCCTCAGCAAGAGGCTGCTCTGCGGTAGATCAGTGTTTTTCAACCAGTGTGCCGTGAGACATGGTCAGGTGTGCCATGGGGAAATTAAACATGGTTCCCCAAACTACGGTCCGTGTGCCAGATATGGCCCACGAAGGCCTTTTATCCGGCCCACCGCCAGCTGCCTCCATCTGAACATAAACATTCCCCTCACAATCCCTCCAGCTATTAGCGAAGGGGAACATTGGAGGCACAGGGAACGTTTACTGACCAATCACCTTCTAGGATTCATCCCGACCACTAGCGATGAACCAATAGCAAGTCCCCTCTCATCCACACACAGGAAGGTCCCCGCTCGGGCTGCCACGCACTTGTCATTGTGTGGCCGCAGTGAGTAGTTGAAACTGCTAGTCCTCCCCACGGTCCCAATTTCTAAGTGAGTATAAATACATTTCGAAACTATATTATTAACTCTATGTATAATATGTACTGTGTTAGAGTGTCGTTTTGTGTCATTTTGGTTGGTGGTGTGCCCCAGGATTTTGTAAATGTAAGAAATGTGCCACGACTCAAAAAAGGTTGAAAATCACTGCGGTAGATGAAACAGCTTTTGCCACATCCTTGTATTATTGTATTGTAAGATTGTAAGATTTAGCAAATGAAATTGAGCTCTTGTCTAACTTTATTAAGGGCCTTTTTGGTGCTAAGCTAGAAGATTTTCTCTCTCTTTCTTTTATTTTTAGCTAATCCTGTCTCCTTTTGACTCAATTAATATTCACATGGTTTTAATGTTAAGATTTAATCAAAGCACTGACTACAGTCAGTCAAGATACATTTGTGCCAAACAATTCTAATGATTAATGATTAAACCTTCCTTGAAGAGCCAAACAACTGACGGAGGCAATCTGCATAGTCATATCTCTGATTGCATGAGCTGGCAAACCAAATCGGATGATTACCAGCTTTGGAAAAAGCCAATAGAATCAACTAACAGGAATTTATAGTTAAACAAAGGGCAGGGCATCTTTTTCTGGCCAAGAGCCATGCTTTAATCATTGTTTTCCAACCTTGGCAACTTGAAGATATTTGGATTTCAACTCCCAGAATTCCCTAGCCAGCATTGGTTCTCTCCTTCGATTCGGACCCAAATATCTTCGGGACCGCCTTCTGCCGCACGAATCTCAGCGACCGATCAGGTCCCACAGAGTTGGCCTTCTCCAGGTCCCGTCGACAAAACAATGTCATCTGGCAGGCCCTAGGAGAAGAGCCTTCTCTGTGGTGGCCCCGGCCCTCTGGAATCAACTCCCCCCAGAGATCAGGACTGCCCCCACCCTCCTTGCCTTTCGCAAATTACTGAAAACCCACCTATACCGCCAGGCTTGGGAGACATAACTGACTCTTAGCTGTTTCATTTTATATATGGTTTAATTGGATGATATTACTGTTTTATAATGGGTTTTTATAATTGTTTTTAATACAGTGTTTCCTCGATTTTCGCGGGTTCGAACTTTGCAAATAGCCTATACCACGGTTTTTCAAAAAATATTAATTAAAAAATACTTCACGTTTTTTTTTTCTATACCACGGTTTTTCCTGCCCAATGACATCATACGTCATCGCCAAACTAATAATTTTTGCAAATAAATAACAAAAAAAATAATTATTGTTCATAAATAATTATGTTTATAAATATCAGGATCACTAAGTGTCTTATTCAATGGTGAGTATCAGTAATAATGATGAGTAAATGGTTGTTAAGGGAATGGAAAATGGTAATTTAGGGGTTTAAAGTGTTAAGGGATGGCTTGTGATACTGTCCATAGCCAAAAATGGTGTATTTACTTCCGCATCTCTACTTTGCGGAAATTCGACTTTCGTGGGCGGTCTCGGAACGCATCCCCGCAAAAATCAAGGGAGCACTGTATTAGATTTGTGCTTTGTATTTTGTTGTGAGCCGCTCCGAATCTTTGGAGAGGGGCGGCATACAAGTTTAATAAATTATTATTATTATTATTATTATTATTATTATTATTATTATTATTGCTTCTTATCCAGTATTCATGTGCTTTGAAGAATAGGTTGACCCCTTTGCTGTGTGTGCACGATGCTTCTGCGCATACAGGTTGGTGGGCAGAGCCTCCCGCTGCTGGGACTATCAGTTTGCAGAACCAGGCTGAACTGGGAGCACCTGACCCTTGGTTGACCCCCTCTTCATTGTGGCAACCTCTTAGATATTGGAACATTGCTATCATGTCATCCCTAGTCCTTCTTTTCCTTAAACCCGACCTACCCAATTACTGCAACAGTTCTTCGTAAGTTTTTGCTCTTCTCAGTACCCTTTCTAGAGCCTAATTTATTTATATATACTGTATATTGTAGTGATGAAAACTGGATGCAGTATTCCAAGCATGGCCTCACCAAGGCATTATAAAATAAAGAGGAGGGAGTCAGGCTGTTTTCCAAAACACCAGAGGGCCAAACAAGGAATAACGGATAGAAGCTGACCAAGGAGAGATTTAACCTGGAAATAAAGAGAAACTTTCTGATCAACCAGTGGGACAGTTTGTCTTCGGAGGTTGTGAGAAAAACAATACAATTGTCTCTTGAGAAACAATTTAGTTTAGTCCTAATGCTCATGTAGTCAGTTAATAAGGCTTTGTGTATGTATGTGAGAAATTCTAGCTGTAAGACATAGCTCAATACCTCCCTCTGCTGTTCAAAACAAAAACAACGAATGAACTAGTGGGAAAACCTTTACAAGGATTTTCCTTTCTAGAAGGGAAAGGAAAATTATAAATGCTGTACACAAAATCCTGGGAATGCCAAGCTCCATAGTGTGTTAAGCTATCAGATTTCAGCTAAAACCACTTCTGGAGATTTCCCTGTTTTCAATTAATACAGTGGTACCTCTACTTACGAACTTAATTCATTCCGTGACCAGGTTCATAAGTAGAACAGTTTGTAAATAGAAGCAATTTTCTCCATAGGAATCAATGTAAAAGGAAATAATGAGTGCAAACCCATCCCAAAAGTCACCCCTTTTGCCTTGCGCTGGGAATCCCCGCCTCCGGACTTCCGTTGCCACCCGAAGCACCCGTTCTTGCGCTGCTGGTATTCCCATGAGCCTCCCCTTGCTGGGATTTCCTTCATTTTTGCCGGCACCGCTTTGAATCCCAGTGCAATCCTAGTGCATTACAATAAGGCAGGAAAAATCCTCTAAATAGCAGTAGCAATAGACTTGGACTTATATCCTGCTCCATAGTGCTAAGCTATTTTCTCTAAGCTATTTACAGAGTCGGCATATTGCCCCCAACAATCTGTGTCCTCGTTTTACCAACCTCAGAAGGCTAGAAGGCTAAGTGAATTTTGACCACTGTCAGGATCGAACTTGGCTGTGGGCTGAGTTTGCCTGTAATAGTGAATTCTAATCACTACACCAACATAGCTCCTCAAAAAGCTCCTGTACGTCTAAATGTGTTGTACTATAATATTCCAGATTTGTACTATACTGTAATCACTTTCAATTTTGCTAAACAAACCAAAGGTTATGTTAAACAAACCAAAGGTCATAGCTTAATTCACATATTGGGGTAAACTGAAATGAAAAATGTGTATTATGGTTTGGAATGATATAAAAATGCAACCATACATTATTCTGTCCAGAATATTTTTTTATGAGGCTTAAGATGGGTTCCCCAAATAATGAGCCTGAACTTTGAAGCCACTTTTTTGTGTGGTACGTATCCATTATACAAATTAAAATAAATGAAACATGTTTCCAAGTGTTAAATTGAATGTGATCACGAAGAAATACCTCTGCAGAATGTGTTGGGATGCTGTGAAACAAGTGGGATAGAGATAGAGTGATAATATTATCTCTTATTTAGAAAAAGAAAATCTGACAAGGAATAAATAAAGGCTAGTATGAGGACACTTAAATGTTTCCCATTCATGAAATGTAATTGTAACACTACAATCGACTTGTTCTATAATTCTCATTTGATCCCCCCCCCACCTCATACGTTCCATACAAGGAATCATCATAATCATTAATCCAACCAGGACACATCTTTGAAAGCTGGGATCAATCCAAATGAGTTGTTAAGGTTGTTAAACACCAAATGGTAGGTAGCTGAAACTCTGCCAAAGACATAGGATATAGCAACAAGAAACGGTTTAGGGACATTCTTAATCTTTTAAGACTTTGAGACTGATGTGCCTTTTTCTAATTATAACTGTATTGTAAAGCCTCTTTCTTAATTGAAAGTATCTTACTCTTAAGTAATTATTAGATGGGGGGGTTATTAGATAATGGGCATGCATAAGTGCACTAGCGTGCCTTCCGACCTCTGTCCTATTGTCTCTCCTATATCCCATATATCTTCTCTTCTATCCCCATATCTTTCTTCTATTCTCTCATTGATTATTTTATCCTATACTCTCTCTTCTATTCTTTCTCTAATTCTATTTCCTCGAAGGTGTCCTCTATTACCTTCATTGTGTATTATTGTGTATTGTACAAAACAAACAAACAAACAAATAAAATAAATAGATGGGGGGTTGCTTTAAGGAAGCAATTCTCTACTTTCATCAAACTAAGAGCCTCAGATAAAATATTATTTCCTAAAGTTGGAGCAAAAATTGTTGATGAAATCAGTTTCTTTCAGGATGGGACCTTGGTAAAGCTGTATTGTGATTGTTTTTTCACAACTTTTGAAATAACCTAACACAGTGCTCAGCATCAAAATACCAGATATTCAAAAGAGTTTTCCAAGACTAACATGGTTATGTTTGTGTGTATGTTTTTGCTTTTTAATAAGGGGTTTTTAGTGACTTTTAAATTATTAGATTTGTTGTATATTGTTTTATTGTTGTTGTGAGCTACCCCGAGTCTGCGGAGAGGGGCGGCTTATAAATCAAATAAGTAAGTAAGTAAGTAAGTAAGTAAGTAAGTAAGTAAGTAAGTAAGTAAGTAAGTAAATAAATAATAGCTCCGCATGCCACCTGTGGCACCCGTGCCATAGGTTCGCCATCACTGGGCTAGAGTAAACCATTGAAACAATTGATGATAATTGGGAGCTTCTGAAATTGCAATATTTTGTGTAGCAAATAACTCCATGTCTATGGAGCTCCCTAGTCATCCAGGCCATGGTGCTTTTTTCAAAAGGCAACTGGACTTTGTTTTTTTCCTTGAAAACATTTCACTTCTCATCCAGGAAACCTCTTCAGTTCTGACCGGAGAAGCTTCTCGGGTGAAAAGCAAAATGTCTTCCAGGAAAAGAGACCAGTTGCCTTTTGAAAAAGCACCCATGTTTTTAGGTTAGAGCAGGACAAACAGATATTAGCAAAGAGAAAAGAGGATGTCATAAGAGAGATGTGCAAAATTTGGAACAAGGATATTTGTGAAAGTTCCTCCGCAGGTTCTTAAAATAAGTTGATTCAAAACAAACAGTAAAGTAATTTTGATTTATATCAAGTAAGATGAGTGTGCTTTTCTTAGGATATTTGGGTTGGCCTAAATCAGGGGTCTCCAACCTTACCCACTTTACAATTTGTGGACTTCACACCGTCCACAAGTCTTAAAGTGGCCAATGTTGGAGACCCTGCCTTAAAATGATGTAACAGTTGTTTATTTGATGCCTCCCCCCCACCCTTTGCAAATTAATTCTTTCACCAGGAGGGGGAGTATGTCTTCCATTAAATGGTCTGGTGCTAGCGGATAAGAGTTATGAAGAAAAATTCAATTTGCTTTAACTGGTATTCATGTTGTGAGCGTTTTGAATTTAACAAGAACGGAAAGCATTTGGGAAATTCCATGAAGGAGAGATGGGGGGAAAGCTCATGAACTTATTCCTCCTTTGTCTGATCTCTTCTCTTTGTTTATCACATTCATTTGTTTGTACGAGTTAAAAATTCTGGTCAAGGAATAATGGCAGACAGGTGTATTAGGTTTAAATATATTTTCCTCTGTGATCAAACCATTAACGACAATCATAAAGAAAGAGCTTTGCTGATACCCTGATGTGGGTGTTGGATTCTTAGAAACGGTGAGATTCAATCTGTTTATTATCTTAGTGGCAAGGAACATAATTGCTATGTGTCACCTAACAATATTTAGAATGAAGCATGGGTAGGTGGTGGGCTGTCATCCTCCCTGATTGGTTTTTTGAAGAATGCCTACTTTGTTTTTAATTCCAGTGCCAAGAGCTTTGGGTGGGCACAGCTACTGTCTCTTTTAATCTTGCTGCTTGCCATGTCTCTGATAGGTACCTCCATTTTTTGCAGGGAGCCTGAGAGCCAGGGTGTAGCCAAACGTCATCGGCAGGTAGCGAAATATCAGGAGTCACACCCGCCTCTGCTGAGAATGAGCAAAAACAATAACCATCAGTTCTGGAACAAGCTAGACTGAACCAGCTTGACAATGCCTGTGTCAACATTTCAAACATTAATGGAGTGGCAAAAGAAGGATTAAATCATAGCTGTGCTGGTTTTAACCGCCTGTTGCAAGTGAATCATTGCCATCATTTTATTTGTAGTTTTCAAGGTAGGTCTCACATTCGTCTTCCCTTCCATTAGTTCAGTGATGGCGAACTTATGTCACGGGTGGCACGCAAGCCATTACCTTAGCTCAGCTCCAATGTGCAGGTGTATGCCGGCCAGCTGATTTTCGGCACACTGGAGGCTCTGGGAGGGCATTTTTGGCTTCCGGAGTATCTTCAGGAGGATAGGGGAGAGCATTCTTGCCTCTGGAGCCTGGGGAGGGTGAAAAATGGGCCCACCAGAGATTAGGAAATGGGCTGTTTTAGGCCTCCAGAGGGCCTCTGAGGAGGGCATGGGAGGCCATTTTCGCCATTAGCACACACAAACTTTTGGTACCCGAGAGAAAAAAGGTTTGCCCTCACTGCACTAATCTATAATGAAATGTGTTGGGGAGGCAGAAAAAAAACTACAGAACTGTGAGGTACTCATAATATCAAAGTCATTTAATACTCCATTCTAGTGTTTTAAGTTGGCCTCACATATTGGGCTAAGCCACAATGCAATTTCTTTGGTTCTTCTTTAGCCCAACCAACCGTTTTGGTTTGCAAACTCTGGTTTATGTTAGGCATCTCATAAAATAATAAGAGTCACTAGAGAAATGCCTATTCACAAAATGGTACTATATTGGACAAGGCTTATGTGACAAACACCCCAGCCCCATTTTTTTTAAAATGAAAGCCATAGTACTACATCATGGTGACAATGATGATAATGATCTATGCTGGACAAAAAGTTCACATTAAGAAATGGAAGAGAGTTTACATGAACATTCAACCTCCAATTCTTAATTCCTAGCAGTAACTCTCTTTTCTCAGTCAAGGAACATTCTTGAATTTCCAGTCAACCTGGCTTTTTGTCTTGCTTGTAGGCTGGTAAGCAACTTGTAGCTCAATAACTATGAGGAACCAGGGAGGGTTGTATCACAGAAATGAAATTTATTATTTGTTTCCCTTATACAAAAAGAGTTTTGTTTTCTTTTGTTTTTCACCTTTCTAGGAACTCATGTGTTTTACTTCTGATTAAGACCAGGAGAAAATTACCTAATGTGTGTTTCCACATCTCTCTCTCTCTCTCTCCTCTCTCTCTCTCTATCTATCCATCTCCCTCCCTCTCTACCGTTCCCTTTCCTTCCCTCTCTCTCTTTCTCTCTCTCTCACACACATATCCTGGTTGCAACCTGAAGTCAATACAAAAGCAGTTTGAATGTCCTCAACCTCCACAAAAAATCTGATTAAATGCAATTTTCATTATTTCAGCCAATTTTTTTCCTTCTCCTTTCATCTACATCTTGCCTTTTAAAACAGTCTGAAAATGAAAAAATCTGTACACTCCTTTGTGGTCTTGATTTATTGTCAGGCATAGATTCAGATCTAAGTCACAAATCTTATCCAGCACTCTAATGATCACTTAATAACGGTGCTAGATATTTACATTTGTTCTTGATTCTGCTTCTATCTGCTATAATCACCAGGTTTTGCACATATGGGAAGTTTTGCAAACAATCTCAATGCTTTTGCATAAAACGAAGGATCATATTGTTATACTCTTCCATGGGAGGGTATGTCTGGCTTGCTCCACTTTCCATGTTTTCTTATTGCCAAATGACAGAAGTGACGGAATGCTATCATCCTAATCTTTTAGTGGAGGAATGGAACAATGTGTGTTTAAGTGTGAAACTGAATGACAGGCTGGGGCAGTCTTTATTGGGCAGCAGATGAGTACGGGTGAGCCGAGATACCTTTGTGCTCATCTTTCAACCGGGAAGCAAATTGTAATTGATTTTCGGTTGTCTGCACGTACTGCAGACCTGTCAATTAGTGATAAAGGTAGTCCTTGTCATTTATTGGCATTCGGAATGTCAGAACAGTCTGCTAAGCACTTCAATGAGTTGGCCTGAAAGTTCTTCTGTGGATTTTATTTGAAGACAATGACAGAATGTCTTGAATGTTATCATCATGGTTATATCAAGCCAACTCAGAAAGCAGCTGTGTTTCTTTGACCCCCCCACTTCACAATTCATTTAGTCACAGATTGCTGAATCAGCTCAACTTCTTTGAATTGGCATGAATCATCTGATAAACAAACCACACGAGCTGTTTCACACAGCATGCTAGATTAAAACAGGATTAAGTAGATTATGATTCAGTGATTGTGTAAATTTAACTGGTGACACACCCTAATTAACCCTTATCTGGAATATCTCCAAAGATATACAGTAAAGGCTGCTGAAGCCTATCTATTTTATATTCCAGTGATGAGAAAGCAACAGAAATCCACTGATCATTTATTTTTCAAGAGGATAAAAAATGGTTGAAAGTCTCTAAAGATTAGAATAGAATAACCAGATCCTATTTCTTTCCCAGTAAACTTAATCCTCTTCCCTATTCTCATATTACTCCATTTGAATCTGAAATGATAACAGTTCCTTAGTTCAGTACTCAGCACAAATTAAATTCCCCCACATCATCCATAAATACCTACTGCAAGAGATAAGGGAGTTATATGCTTATCGCAGTAATCTTGAATGTGACCTTCTATTCTCATGTGCTTGGGGGGAAAAATCCATCTTAGTCTGGATTCGTTCAAAATATGCAGCGTTGGCTATCATGCCTGTGAAATAAAACAGGGCAGATTCTGAAGGTCTCTTTGCTGCACCTAGGGATCAGCAATAAAAAACAAATCAAAAAATTGATTTGTATATTAACTGAACTCAGAGCACTGGCGGAAGATCTATGCAGGTGATTTCAGATGTAAAAATCCTGTCAAGTGACTGCTGGGAAGAAAAAAAATATTTTCTGGCAGAGCTGTCCAGGTCTGATTTTTAAAGAGTTGTAATATTGCAAAGCTTCAGCCTCAACTACCAAACCTTTCTATTTGTGAATTTCAGAGCTGTGTGCAGCTGGTTTATAGGCACAGACATATTAACGCAATTAATATGTGTGTGAATATTAATTACTGGATGACAATATTAAATGATAACTTGTGAAGATATCCAAAGGCTTTCCAGAGCAACTAATCTAGGCTGCAAACACCTGCACCTCCACAACACTTGAACTATAGTGCATCTACTTGGTGCCATCCTGTGGTCATCCACCTTTTTGCACTCTAGTACAATGTGAAAGTCTGTGGACTTCAATTCCCAGAATTCCCTAGCTAGCATGATGGCTGGGGAATTCTGGGAGTTGAAATCTAACACATCTCAAAAGTTCCCAAATTTGAAAACACTGAACTAGATGAATCTCAGCTTGGCAAAGTGCTAGGATGTGAGACATCATCTTGAAGGAAAAGCTTTGCATGTTCTTGAAGGTTTTCTGATACAAACTTTAATAACTAGGGCCCACATTCATTCAATTCAATTCAATTCAATTTATTAGATTGGTATGCTGCCCCTCTCCGAAGACTCGGGGCGGCTCACAACAATGATAAAAACAATATTATAGTGAAACAAATCTAATATTAAAAAGAAATATATAAAATATATATAAAGAAAGCCCTATCATATTAAAAACCATACAACACATACATACCAAACATAAAATATAAAGAGCCTGGAGGAAAGGTGTCTCAAATCCCCCATGCCTGGTGGTAAAGGTGGGTCTTGAGTAGTTTACGAAAGACAAGGAGGGTGGGAGAAGTTCTAATCTCCGGGGGGAGTTGATTCCAGAGGGCCAGGGCCGCCACAGAGAAGGCTCTTTCCCTGGGGCCCACCAGATGACATTAATTCATGTCATTGATGTCACAACCTATCTTAAAGGTACTGTCAGGCATGCCTCTGTTCTCCATGTTTGTGGAGAAGAGGTACTTTTACTGAGTTTGAAATGTTAGCAACGAAAGAAAAGTGAGATCTGAGCCAAAAGGCAGGAAAGTTATATATTGAAACTTGAAAGTTTTCCAAATCCCTCCCCACAGGGACCCAGGCTGAATTATCAATTCCCATTCCTTATGGTGTCATGTGGGGCACCTGTTCAGGTGTTTTCACCCATCTAGTATGCCAACACGTTTGACCTTCACTGGGTATGTATGTATGTATGTATGTATGTACGTACGTACGTACGTACGTACGTACGTACTGACTGACTGACTGACTGACTGACTGACTGACTGACTGACTGACTGACTGACTGACTTACTTATTCAATTTTTATGCCACCCTTCTCCTTAGACTCAGGGCGGCTTACAACATGTTAGCAACAGCACTTTTTAACAGAGCCAGCATATTGCCCCCACAATCCGGGTCCTCATTTTACCCACCTGGGAAGGATGGAAGGCTGAGTCAACCTTGAGCCGTTGATGAGATTTGAACCACTGACCTTCAGATCTACAGTCAGCTTCAGTGGCCTGCAGTACAGTACTCTACCTGCTGCGCCACAACGGCTCTTTTATAAACAAGTCCATTCAGTTGTGCAGTAGATCATGAAAGCATCCTTCTCTTTTGGTTCACATACAGGCTATCTTCACTTTCCCACCCAAATGCCAATCTTTCCCCCTCCCCATTACTATGACAGCCGATAGCAAATAAGCATCAAAGAGGTTGACAGGTACTGCCAGATATGTTGTTGGTATTATTATTTCTTCCTCTTCCTCGTCCTCGTCCTCCTCCATCCTCCTCCTCCTAAAGTTGCTCATTTTGATACATTCACTCATTGAATGCAGTGAACTAGGATCCATTTGATAAGAGTTATTGCTCAAGGGGTATAGAAAGCTGTAACAAATACAGTGGTACCTCATCATACAAACTTAATTGGTTCCAGGAGGAGGTTCGTAAGGTGAAAAGTTCGTAAGATGAAACAATGTTTCCCATAGGAATCAATGTAAAAGCAAATAATGCGTGCAAATCCTTCAGGAAAATCCCAAACTTTAGAAGGGAGGCGAACAGAGGGCAGGGAGGAGCAGCTAAAGGGGGCGGGTGGAAGAAGCAAGGCTAGGCTAAAGGGTGAGTGGGAAGGAAGAAAGGAAAGGGAGGCGCCCCTCCCTTTTCTTTCTTCAAAAGACACCGTTTCAGTTCCTTTGCAAGCATGTTGTTCTCTGCAAAATTTTTCCTCCCCCAAGCTGCCCCTCCCTCCTCCCTTTTCTTTCTTGAAAAGACACCCGTTCAGTTCCTTTGCAAGCACGTTGTTCTCTGCAAAATGTTTCCTACTCCAAGCAGCCCCTCCCTTTTCTTTCTTCAAAAAAGGGGGGAAAAAGAAACCCCTTCATCCCAGCAGCAGCTGCTTGGGTTTGTAAGGTGAAAATAGTTCGGAAGAAGAGGCAAAAAAATCTTAAACACCGGGTTCGTATCTTGAAAAGTTTGTTAGAAGAGGCGTTCGTAAGATGAGGTACCACTGTACTCAGTGAACGGCTACAATTTTTTTTACTACCACACTGTGGGCGTGGCTTATTTTGTGAGTGGCTTGCTGGCCATTTGACCAGGTGGGAGTGGCTTGACGATCATGTGACTGGGGGGTGGCTTAAAGGTCATGTGACTGGCTTAAAGGTGGCCAACTTGACATCCAGTGTGCCTTCCATCCCCTGTCCAATTGTCTCTCCTTATCTCATTTATCTTTTCTTCCTTTCAAATTTGTTCATATCTTTTCTTTTATTTGTTTCTTTAGTTATATTACTACATATCTATTCTCTTCAATGTGTATTATGTTTTGGACTAAATAAATAAATAAAATAAATAAATAACTCACATCAAGGGTTTGGGTTAGGGTGCCTAGTCTTTCCCCGCCTCAAAGAGATACAATTTCCCAATTTACTATTACTGAACATCCAAAATATACTATTTAATTCTATGTATAAATCCCATATGTGTACATACATATTACACACAGGCACACAAAAATATACATTATCTACTATATAAACTCGATGTATATGTACACATACACACACATGCACATCTCTTCTAAAATTATATACATTCAACCTCATTTACTGTGATAGGAAAAACATACCCAGAGCCCAGAAGGGGAAAAAAAGAAAAAAATTCAAAATTTTGCTACCGGTAGTGCATACCTGACCGTACCCGTAGGAGCCTATCACTGCAAATACCCCTGCTACCTGCAATGAGAGGCTATATCTAAGAAAGAAGCCATCATTCCTCAGACTTTGGAGAATATCTCATTACTAAGAAAGGAGATTTAATTTTGAATAAGTAATAGTGGTAAGTGAGTTAGTTACCTGAGATAGCTCTGCTCAGACAATGGCACTTAGGGACCTCATCATTTGCCTGATTTACCTGTGATTTTCCACTTGATGTGACTCATTTTATCCAGTTGACAAATCCATTAACTCCCCCCCCCTAAAACACACATTGAAATCTTCCCTTAAATGTTTGACAACAATGCACTGTCTAAGGAGGCATCTGATGGAAATACAAATCTAAATTCATTATTGTCACATGAAGAGATGGGAACCCATCCGTGAAAATGAAATGCCTTAGAACAGCGTTTCCCAACCTTGGCAACTTGAAGATATCTGGACTTCAACTCCCAGAATTCCCCAGCCAGCGAACGCTGGCTGGGGAATTCTGGGAGTTGAAGTCCAGATATCTTCAAGTTGCCAAGGTTGGGAAACACTGCTTTAGAAGATGAAAGAGGGAGGGAAGGAGATGGTGTCATGTTGGGTAGTTTTGCATGGTTTCCTGGCATATTGGCAGTGGCAGCAATGAGGACACCGGCAAAGGCTGGGAATGGCAACTGTCTAGATGTGGCATACATTACCCTCCCCACTCAACAATGGGTGCTGCCTCCTTTGCCATTTTTTTTGCTATAACAAATACAGTATTAGACCTCTACAAGCAGCTGCTCATACAATGCCCAGCCAGTGTTTTTCAAAGCCTGAGTCACATCTTAGATGGCTTGCTACTTTAGTGTATGCTCACTGATTTTGTGAAACTGCTCAAGACCTCTTCCAAAATGCTTTTGTAAGACAGAGTTAAGCCTCTAAAAAAAGAACTTATCTTTTTTTTTAAAGTCTCTCTCTCCCTCTCTCTGTGCAGAAAGTTAACGGTGTTGGAAAATTGAAAAAGATGTCCTATATATGAGGACATCATGACTCTGCCCTTGATCACTCTGCCTTCAGAGAAAGCTTAGTTAAATGTGGACTATTCATAATATCCATGAGGATCTGTCTGTGTGATGAGGAATTTGATGACATCCCCTGTCTGTTTAATGTGTTCAGTAAACACTGTTATTGTAAGGAGGGAAGGGAATCTTTGGTCAGTTGCTGATAAAAGAGTAGGAATGTGCACAGGACAGTAATTTAAGACTTTCCACCTTTTTTCTTTCTGTAACAGCTGCATAATGAATAGGAACATTCCCTCCCATTGTGCCTTCCCTCTACCAAAAAGAGCTTTAGTTTGATTACCTTATTTGTTCCTGGTCCTAGTGAAACATCTTGAAGGGGTTGTACTGCTTCCATCGGTAATAACATCAATCTTTCTGTACTCTTCTGTTTCATGGCATTTCTCTTTTCCCCTCCATCTCCTTGCCTTTAAGAACTGCAAGTCAGACTTTTAAGAAGTATAATGGACCTGTATATTCATATTAATGTTACAGTCCACCCATTCTTCCTATATTTTGTGACTTCAAATCCACCCTCAGTTAAGACTATGATCCTCTATCTATCTATCTATCTATCTATCTATCTATCTATCTATCTATCTATCTATCTATCTATCTACCTACCTACCTACCTACCTACCTACCTACCTACCTACCTACCCTCCTCCCTCCCTCCCTCCCTTCCTACCAACCTACCTACCTAATCTACCTACCTAATCTACCTATCTACCTTCCTTCCTACCTACCCACCCACCCTATCTATCTATCTATCTATCTATCTATCTATCTATCTATCTATCTATCTATCTATCTATCTATCTATCTATCTACCTACCTACCTAACTACATACCTACATACCTACATACACACTTATCTACCTACCTACCTACCTTATCTATCTACCTACCTTATCTATCTATCTATCTATCTATCTATCTATCTATCTATCTATCTATCTATCTATCTATCTACCTCCCCCCCTCCTCTGTCTGAGTCAGAGCCTGAGCAATTGCATAATAATTGCCTCATATATAAAAAAATTGCTGCTCTTTTCCACAATTGTTTTTGCATTGCAAGGAATTGGAATATAGAAATGGTCTGCAAATTCACAACAATTAGAAGAGGGGCAATGAATTATCTACACTGAAATCATTTTCACTCCACTAGGATCAACCTTACTTCAATCTAGATGTCCTCCAGATACAGTATGCTGGACTTCAGCTGTCATCATTCCTAAGCCACATGCAGTATTTTCTAGAACTTTTTTTAGATTCCACACATTTGGAATACATTGCTTTGAAAAATCCACTGAAAATTGTTTTGGGGTCTGCTCACATCCATAAAGTTGGCTTGACTTTCTGTTCCAATCTCACTAATGATGTTAAGCTGAAGAAATCACCCCCCTCCCCCCATATCCGCGGGCAGGTGACTGTAGGATTTCAATTGGACAACCTTCCATTTTCCATTAGCCTTTTTGCCCTTTAATTACCGTCTTGTGAGAAAGACATAGCGTATGTTTTTGCAGCGCTCATATAAGCACCCTTGTAAATGGCCTATTGCTTAATCAATTTTGTTGTGTACTTATGAATAACGGTAGGTTGCACTCCCTTTCTGATACTGACTTATACTGGTTGTGGTTGCTAGGCAACCACCATGCATTTTCCATCCATTGGAGCTGGCAAAATGGCCGCCTGGCTTGCTTGCCTTTACCTGTCATTAAAGGATGGAGCACTACTAAGGAAGTGAAAGAATCCAGGTTAAGAGTGCTTAATAATAGAAACTTTCCTGTCAGTCATTTCATCTAATTATAGCACTAATATAGCATCCAGAATGTGACCTGAAACATTAAAATGCCAGTAATCCAAAACAGCTCTTCTACATCAAGGTAATGCAGGAGGCCAACGCAAAGCATCAGTGGTTCCAGGAAAGAAATTCAGATCATGTTTCACAATCTGGAATTTTTCAGATGCTTTGTCTGGAATAAGAACAAGCTCTATAGCTGACGCATCTAGAGAGTGCCAAATAAGGCTGAAGTAACTTGGGGAAATGGCTGGGGAATGCAGCAGTCAAGAGAGCCATGGAGATGAATGATTAAGGAAGGAGGCTGGCAAGTTTGTGTATAAAAGATGATTAGATGACATAACCTAAATAGAAGCTAGAAAAAAAATATGCAAGCATAAGACACAGGGTCTGAGTTTGTTCAGGCCCAAATGTAGGCCAAACCTGCATTTTACATGAGGCAAATTAGTAGGTTTCTAGGCTGCTGGATTTCTGTGTTACAACCTTGAGAGGCATCTCAGGGGGCACTTTGAGCAGATGATTGCATGGAGCCCAGACAATCTTTGCAATATACAGCCTTTCATATATCACACATAATGCCAAGCATGGTACTGCTGTTATATCAGAGCATACTTATTTGTGGCATTGTAACTAAACTGAACATGCATTTGGCATAAATATACAAAACTTTTTTTTATTTTTTTATTTTCCCCCCAGTTATTTTTATTTTTTCCCAACAAACATACAAACAACATAAAACATTTATACGCACATGATAATTTACTTATTAATGAGTGTTTTACAATTCTGTTTTTGTTACTTATTGTTTTCTTTAATACTAATTCCCTTTCTTCTTCTTCTTCTTATTTTTTCTATCCAATTGTACAATTTCTCCCACACTTTGTAGTAGTTCTTATTTTGTTTATTTTGTAATTCATAAGTTAATTTGCTTAATTTAGCGCAGTCTAACATTTTCCTAATCAGCATCTCTTCATTTGGTATCATTTCTTGTTTCCAGGTTTGTGCGAACACCAATCTTGCTGATGTTAGTGTGTGGGTTATTAAATAATAATCTTCTTTGCTGTGTTGACCTCTAATTATTCCTAATAGATACATTTCTGGTTTTGTTTCTAGTTTATATTTCAGTATTTCTTCCAGCCAATTCTGAGTTCTGATTCAAAAAATTTTCGCTTCCGGACATAACCACCAAATGTGATAGTACTGTATGTTCCTATGGTCGTTTTGCATTTCCAGCATTTATTACTTATAATCGGGTGGATTTTAGCTAAGCGTGCTGGGGCATAGTGCGATAGGTAAAACATCTTGTGTAGGTTTTCTTTATATGATATAGATATATCTTTAATATATTGATATATTGATATATTTTTAAAGTTTGTTATGTCTCCTGAAATGGGTAAAACTGCTGTCCAGTTTGATTTCATTTGGTGACAGGTTTGTTTGACGTGACTGCATTTCACTAGTGTCTTTTTATACATGGCTGATCTGCTTGGATTTTCTTATTCATATAAATAGTTTATCTGTATAGTTCAGAATGAGCACACAACTGGAGTGGCATCTTCTGAAAACACTTCCTAATATTACTGAAACTTGGTAAATGCCAAATGGAGCACATAGCTATGGAAAGAAATTATCAGTTCTTCAAATGCCCAGTAGCTGGGGTGGGGTGGGTTCCACTTACCTTCACCACCAGTTTGCATCATGGCATTTTGTGCATGCTTGAAAGCTCTGCTCATGCGTGCATTCCCTTGTGCAATTTGGCTTTTCTTTCTTTTTCTCTCTCTCTCCCTTTCTCTCTATTTCTCTCCCTTACTCTTTTCCTCCCATCCCTCTTTCTTTCTTTCTCTTCCTCCCTTCCTCTCTTTCCCTCTCTCTCTGTCCCTCTTTCTTTCTCTTCCTTCCTTCCTCTCTCTTTTTCTCTCTCTTCCTTCCTCCCTCTTTCTTTCTCTCTCCCTCCTTCCTTCCCCCCTCTCTTTCTTCCTCCGTCCCTTTCTATTTCTCTATTTCTCCCTCTCCCTCTCTTTCTTTCTCTTCCTCTCTTCCTTCCTCTCTTTTTTCTCTCTCTCTTTCTTCCCTCCCTCCCTTTCTCTCTATTTCTCTCTTTACCTCCCTCCCTCTTTCTTTCTTTCTTTCTTTCTTTTTTTGCCATCCACGAAGCACCCCCCCCCGCCACCCCACCCCCCGCATTAAGAGGCTGCGATGGCCGGCACATCCTGAACATCCCTCAGGCAGAGGAGCTGTGCAACCGCCTCCAGGCCACCATTTCCAGGCTCCCGCTGCAGCCCCGGGGGAGGAAAACTTTTTTAAAAAGCGGGACATTTTTCAAATGCAGCAGGACGTAGGACAAATCATCAAAAAGTGGGACTGTCCCACCAAAAGCGGGACGCCTGGTCTCCTTAGCTCAGTAGCTGGAATCAGCCCGAAACGCAGCTGAGGAACTGATCAGCTGTGCTTTGGATGAAGGGATAAAGGTCAGTTTAAACCAGGGGTCAGCAACAGGACAGGACAAACCTTCAAAACAGTAAACAAATTCCCCCAAAAAGATGGTGGTGCCCACGGACCGGCACCGACCAAACCAGATCCATGAAGTTATTGTCACATTGATAGCAGTCAATCTGGTCTGAACTGGGGGGAACCCATCCCTGCCTAATGCACACTGAGTTGCAAAAACAAAAGTATAATTCTATATAATGGGTTTATGTATGGTTTGTTTGGGTTGTATGATTATTTTATAATAAGGGTTGTTATTATTATTATTATTATTATTATTATTATTATTATTATTATTATTATTATTGCAATGCTTAATCATCTTTTGCAACAGTTACTGGATCCTTGGTGACACTTAATCAAAAACAGATTATCTCCCTTGAATCCAAGTGATTTTCAAGTCTTTTCCAATAAGCAAATCCATCCATACACACCCAAAGGTTCCTGACTTTCAGATAAAATATCTAGTCTAAGAAGTGCATGCACTTCTTGTCTTGCAGACTTCAACTTTTAAAACAGGTCTTGATTTGATAGCTCTGTTCCATCTCCCTGTATTCAGTCTGGGCCTAGTCAGTCAGATTAATCTCTCAGCAGCCTTCTATCAGTGCAGTACTTGAAAATCAAGAAGAAAGGATCCCAATCAGATACTTTCTCAGAAAAAAGACTCAGACTGATCAAAAGAATGTCACTGAATACAAGTGCTTCTAAATAAAGGAGCATTTTTGTGCATTACGTACTATATCAGGTTTAACTAGGACATTTGCCATTAATGTTATTTCTTTGTATATATGTTTAGCAAAACAGCATTTAATTATGTATGTTAATAGATCACAGAATATATTTGCATGTTTAGATCTCTTTATATAAAAGAAAGTTGAATTAGATAAGAAAAAGAAACACATACAAAGCTGTTCACAGTTCATTGTTTATAAATAATACTTCATATTTGACTAATGGATAATCTTATGTTAATTAATATTCAAAGGTGGTAGGAAGTGGTTAAAACTTTTGTTATAAAGCTATAAAAACAGAATTTTGCAAATATGAGTCTGCTTCCCCATCTATTCCTTTATCTTCAGAAAACTAGGAAGGGTCTTGCCTAAGATACTTTCCCAGGTTATAATTCTGATCCGGACTTAGATTTCTTTTATCAGAGTATTGTGTTGGTTCCACTTCTTTCTCCTGTTCCTCAAGATTATTTCTTCTTCCCATTACATCAATCTAATACAGTATATTAAAAAAAAACCTGGAAGCATAATTAGTTTTATTGTTACTAATTGTCTTTGTCATTTTATGTGTAATTACCAATGCTCCTTGATTTCTACTTATCAATTATTATTATTATTATTATTATTATTATTATTATTATTATTTATTAGATTTGTATTATTTATTAGATTTGTATTGCAATGTAGAAAAAAAGTTTATCCAAACTAGGCCTGATTTAGATCTATTAATTTATTTACATCTATTTTTCTGGAAGATTTATGTTTGAATTCAGTCGAGATTCATTTTTTTTAAAAGTAAAAATCTTTATGTTGGCTGCATTGAGAAGCTTTTCCGGCTTTAGTAAAAAAAAATTGAACATGAAAAGAACAAATGAACTTCTCAGTGGGAAACACAGTTGTATGGAATTATGTGGATTCTATGCATCGTTCTGGTTTCCATTCCCAGCTTTCCCCAAGAGTCCAGTGTTTCCTTTATTTCTATTGTGTAGGCTATTTTGCCAGAATTGCACACACAATCCCAAAATGCACGTTTACAGGGAAGGGAAATAGAAGAACCACAAAGGTTGAATAAATATAAAGCCTTTGAAAGAAATATGCAAAGAGAGAGCCTGGTGGTGGCCCTTTTAAAAAACGAGGAGAGCAAAGTTGAAATGGAGTGTCTCGCGTCTAATCTAAGCAGCTTTCCACATAGTAGCAGTTTGTTATAGATCCCTTCTTTTTATGTTACAGATTTGAGCAGCTTTTCACTGATAAGAAGTTTTAACTAACCTCGATTAGCTGAAGTACTTAATATTTGCTCCTATTTGCCCTTGCAAAACTGAACTTTTTATTTGTTTGATTTTTTTTTCTTCCAAGGAGATCCAGATCATTTTGTATTTGCTCAAATCTAATGGCTCCAGTGCCCACTCCTTCTTTCGTTAAGGTAAACAAGCCTCGTGCTCTTAATATTTGTTCAACAAATCTTTTTTTAAATCTCGGTTATGATAAACTTCACTGATGTCCTTCAAGGCCTTTCATGGATGAAATTGTCCTTTGTTAGGAAAATAAAAGGATGCAACAAGCATTATTTAATTTGTTATAAAGCCTGCCTGCACTCAAAAGGTGTGAGTTAATTGCATAGATGTTGCTAGATTCAGAAGTTATATTAATTTATTCGTTTGTTCGTTTGTTCGTTCATTCATTCATTCTTTGGATATACTGTATATGCTGCCCAACTCCCAGAGGACTCTGGGCGGCTCATAGCCAAATACAGATAAAAGTTATAACAGAAAACTTCCTAAAAACAGTAACAAGCATCTAAAAACAGCTATTGGACAATTTAAAACAGTTAAGAACAATCATGCATACCCCAGGCCTGCCAGAAGAGCCAGGTCTTTAAGGCTTTTCGGAAGGCCAGTATGGTGGGGGCAATCCGGATCTTGGGAGGAAGCAGCCACAGAGAAGGTCCTCCCCAGTGGGCCCGCCAGCCAACATTGTTTAGCCAATGGGACCTGGAGAAGACCGACCCTGTGGGTACTTATTGGTCGCTGGGAGGTATGCGGTAGGAAGCGGTCTTGCAAATAATAATAATAATAATTATTATTATTATTATTATTTATTGGATTTGTATGCCGCCCCTCTCCGCAGACTCGGGGCGGCTAACAACAGCAGTAAAACAGTTCAACAAAATCCAATACAGTACTAAAAAACAGTTAAAAACCCATTATATAAAAACTAATCATACATACAAACATACCATACATAAATTGTGAAGGCCTAAGGGGAAAGTGTATCTTAGTTTCTCCATGCCTGGCGGCAGAGGTGGGTTTTAAGCAGCTTAAAAAAGGCAAGGAGGGTGGGGGCAATTCTAATCTCTGGGGGAGTTGGTTCCAGAGGGTCGGGGCCGCCACAGAGAAGGCTCTTCCTCTGGGTCCCACCAAGCAACATTGTTTGGTTGACGGGACCCAGAGAAGACCCACTCTGTGGGACCTAACTGGTCGCTGGGATTCGTGCAGCAGAAGGCGGTCCCTGAGGTAATCTGGCCCGGTGCCACGAAGGGCTTTATAGGTCATAACCAACACTTTGAATTGTGACCGGAAACTGATCGGCAACCAATGCAGACTGCGGAGTGTTGGAGTAAGATGGGTATGTTTGGGAAAGCCCATTATTGCTCTCGATCTGAAGTTTCCGGACACTTTTCAAAGGTAGCCCCATGTAGAGAGCGTTACAGTAGTCGAGCCTCGAGGTGATGAGGGAATGAGTGACTGTGAGTAGTGATTCCCGGTCCAAATAGGGTTGCAACTGGTGCACCAGGTGAACCTGGGCGAACGCCCCCCTCGCCACAGCTGAAAGGTGTGTAGGGCTTTGAATATTTCTGCATAACTTAATGGAAATGAACATGTATTAAATTGCATGCACAGTTGCACACATACAGTACTATCTATTAACCATCCAGACTATTTTCACATTTATTGCGGGTTTTTTTTATTGTAAGATTTGACCCCATTCTTTCAGTTAACAGAGAGTAATCCTGGTGACCGGCAAACAGAGTGAGAGTCCTGACTCCCTTTATATGTTTTATATGCAACAACATTCTGTTGTGTTGGGAAGAATAACAAAGTGGGGAAACAATGAAGAACATAGTTTCTGCAATTCCTTGTAACCTCTTTACCAGCAATGGCAATAGGACACATCTATGTTTTCTTCTGTAATAGAAAGTAATGTGTTGAATCCAGGAGCGGGCTACCATTCCTGGCCCTACTGGAATGGGCCAGGAGTGCACCCCCACTCCCCCCCTCTTGCGTGCATGAGCACGATTTCCAGGGGGGGTGTTTCGCTTCTGCGCATGCGCAGAAGGGAAAAAACCCAGAAATGGGCAAACAAGTAAGTGCCCGCTCGCCGCTGCCTGCCACCGTTTGCCCCCCCCCCCACTGCCCACTTGCCAAGCTCGCCTCTTGCTCTTAGGGCAAACTGCAGCCGCACGGGTGGTGGGGGGAGCCAGCACGAGAGGTGAGCAAGTGGCGAACGGCGGAGGAAGGCAGCGCGAATGGCGGGGCAGGGTAGGTGTAGGTCTGGGGAAGTGCTGGTGACGTGTGCATTCCCAGCATCGCCACCGGTGCTAGTCTACATGCTACATGGCTGCCCCGGGAACTGCGTTCCCCACCGTTGAGGCTGGGGCCCACCACTGGTTGAATCTCTTCTTGTGTTTCTCCTCTCCCCCCTTGTGTGTTGTGTTGTGTGTGTGTGTGTGTGCGTGTATACTGCTCTGATAGGGTGGTGTCTTAGAACAGTCTGAGTTATTCCAAACTGCTGCTCAGATGATTTATCCTAAGTGTGCATTGGAGGCAACACATTTCTCTGCATTCTCCTATCAGATCCAGCCAGTAGAGGGCAGCCATTCTCAGCCCTACTGGAACACTCTGGGTGAAGGGGAAGGCACGCAGAGGCCAAAGCGTGTGCATGTACCATTTTGACAATCCTGGTATTTCCTTGCTTACGCGCATGCGAATCATCCCATTGCCGTCCCAAGAAGCAGGCAACCATCTTTGGAAAATGAAAATGCCGACCCTCCTGCAGGCCCATTGGGAAAGAGATGTGAATCTCTCACGAACGTCCCTTGTGCCTCGGAATTTCGGTGCGTGCACACATGGCGGTGATGGAGTTGCACACGCGTTCCACCCCGTCCCCCCAACAGCCCCTATCTGGATCCCGCCCATTTTCAACCTCTTTTGCTGACTTCTCCACCTCCACTGGCTTTCAGTTTTCAAGGATTTATTCTGCTAGCTGACACAGTCCTCCTG
The DNA here is from genome assembly GCF_031021105.1 of Erythrolamprus reginae. NCBI lineage: Eukaryota > Metazoa > Chordata > Lepidosauria > Squamata > Dipsadidae > Erythrolamprus > Erythrolamprus reginae. Next base: position 356,097,078 of record NC_091950.1, read on the forward strand.
AGACGCTCCACATTATTTCTTTACAACATTCCATTGGTTGAAAATTGTATAATGCTAATACGAACCGATGCAATTGAGTGTAATGAAATTTAGAAGTCCGCCTTCAACAAAAATTGAAATCATATTCTAAATCCCATTAAGCTTTATTGTATGTTATAAAACATAATCGCGCTGCAAATCATGGTAGTACAGTAGTCCCTCGCTATACCGCGCTTCACCTACTGCGGCTTCACTTCATCGTGGGTTTCTGAGGAAGTCGATCGGCAGATTTAAACAGCCCGCTGAACTCGATCGGCAGGGTTTTTTTAAAAAAAAAAAATCTAAAATTGTAAATACTGTATTTAAATACTGTATCTAAAATAAATACTGTGTGGGAAGGGTTTATAAACACTTAAAACAATGAAAACTTACCAAACAATTACAATATAAATACTTAAATAAGTACTATCAGTCGATAAATTCCCCATCGCGGATTTCACCTATCGTGGCCAGGTCTGGAACTTAACACCAGCGATAGGTGAGGGACTACTGTATAAGGTCTATCACTGAGAAAATGTACATCATGAAGCTCATAAAAGTCTTGTATTAAATAATATTCTTAATTACTAACTTGCTTTCTCTGAAGAAGTGCCAAGTTGGATTACAATCACTTGCAAATCCTAAATATTGACTGCATGAAGGATATTTTCTGATCTTGCCAACATACATATCTGTTCTTGACTTGTTCCGTTTTCCTTTTTAAAATACGAATAAGTTCTATAACAAACAACGAGCAAAACTCTTGACAGTCTAAAAGGTTTGAAACAACATTTGCTATAGAGAGAGAAAAAAACCAAAAAAAATTTCTAGGCTGCCAAAGGAGCCTTTCGGTGATGCATAAGGAGGCTTTGGCAGTCCAGAGCGAACAAAGCATTTTCGTTTCTCTGGGTGCTTGGAGAGGGAATAAACCTCTGCCAATGCCCAGAGGAAAGAAACTCTCCCTTTGCTCTGGGCAGCGACTGTCCTCCTCCACTTCTTCCTCCTCCTCCTCCCACCCAATTTCTGAGCTTTTCTTTCTTTCCTAATGGGTTTGCACACATTATTTGCTTTTACATTGATTCCTATGGGAAAAAATTGCTTCTACTTGCAAACTTTACTACATAAGAACCTGGTCACAGAATGAATTAAGCTCGTAAGTAGAGGTACCACTGTGTGTGTGTGTGTGTGTGTGTGTGTGTATATATATATATATGTTTTTTTTATGTCGGATCCTTAGCTAAAAAAACATTTGACATATATATATATATATTTGTTTTCGGAGATTTTCACGGGTACAGGTATGACGGTCTTGGTATATTCGGGTTTCTTCCCGTGTAGGATTTCGAAATTTCTGGTGACGTTTCGACAAGGTATCACTCGTCATCTTCAGGCTGGTTTTTCTGTCCTTATTCTAAGGCGAACACTAAGTGTGTGTGTATATATATATATATATAACCCGGGGTTCAGAAAAAATTTGCCTCTTCTTACGAACTTTTTTCGAGTTACGAACCGGCGTTCGGAGACTGCTGGGAAGCCGCGCGGCTGTTTTAAAAGGTGACAGCCGGGCTGGGGGGCTTCCCAGCAACCTCCCGAACCGAACCCGGGGTTCAGAAAAATTTTGCCTCTTCTTACGAACTTTTTTTGAGTTACGAACCGGCGTTCGGAGACTGCTGGGAAGCCGCGCGGCTTTTTTAAAAGGTGACAGCCGGGCGGCGGGGCTTCCCAGCAGCCTCCCGAACACCGGTTCGTAACTCGAAAAAAGTTCGTAAGAAGAGGCAAAATTTTTCTGAACCCCGGGTTCGGTTCGGGAGGTTGCTGGGAAGCCCCCCAGCCTGGCTGCCACCTTTTAAAACAGCCGCGCGGCTTCCCAGCAGTCTCCGAACGCCGAACGCGGAAGTTCAGGTTTGGCGTTCGGCTTCGGGAAGCTGCTGGGAAGCCGCCCGGCTGTTTTAAAAGGTGACAGCCAGGCTGGGGGGCTTCCCAGCAACCTCCCGAACCCCGAACTTTTGCCGAACTTCCGGGTTCAGGGTTCAGGAGGTTGCTGGGAAGCCCCCCAGCCCGGCTGTCACCTTTTAAAACAGCCGCGCGGCTTCCCAGCAGTCTCCGAACGCTGAACGCGGAAGTTCGGGTTTGGCGTTCGGCTTCGGGAAGCAGCTGGGAAGCCACGCGGCTGTTTTAAAAGGTGACAGCCGGGCTGGGGGGCTTCCCAGCAACCTCCCGAACCCCGAACCTGGAAGTTCGGCAAAAGTTCGGGGTTCGGGAGGTTGCTGGGAAGCCCCCCAGCCCGGCTGTGACCTTTTAAAACAGCTGGGCGGCTTCCCAGCAGCTTCCCGAAGCCGAACGCCAAACCCAAACCTCCACGTTCGGCGTTCGGAGACTGCTGGGAAGCCCCGCCGCCCAGCTGTCACCTTTTAAAACAGCCTGGGGGCTTCTCGGTGGCCTCCCGAATGCCGAACCCGGAAGTTTGGGTTTGGCGTTCGGCGTTCGGAAGGTCACTGAGATGCCCCCAGGCTGTTTTAAAAGGTGACAGCCGGGCGGCAGTGTTTTTTTTGCGGGGGTTTTTTTTTTGGTTGCACGGATTAATTGACTTTACATTGTTTCCTATGGGAAACAATGTTTCATCTTACAAACCTTTCATCTTACGAACCTCCCCCTGGAACCAATTAGGTTCGTAAGACGAGGGTGAAATCACATTCACCATCATCAGGCTGAAGTTTTAAGCTGAAGCTTAAAACTTCAGCCTGATGATGGTGAATGTGATTTCACCGAAACGTTGCATAGACACTCAAAATATTACACGGGGCAAGACCCGAACTCAGAACAATCTACATACATATACCCGTGAAAATCTACGAAAATATATATATATAAAATTTATTAGTCAAAAAAAGGTGCTAATGGACCCATGACTTTCTACTACCAAATATTGCTCTCCTCTTACATTATCTACTTTTTGATGGAGAGCTCAATTTGCCTCTTTCTGTGGTTATTCTTCTTTCAGTTTTTTCAGTCCTTTCCCCCTTGCAAATCCACTCCCCCCCCCCCCAAAATCTATGGCATGATCATGTTAACAACAATGGTCTTGGAATTTCTCATTACCCTTGCATTCTTCATTAATTCTCTAAATTTTTCATTACGGGCAACTGAATCATATCTTTAGATTTAAATTAGTTTTCTGGATATATGCTTAAATCATATATTTGAAACAAACATGCACTTTATCTAAAATACCAAACAGCACCATTCTTGCTCACTCAAGGGTTTTGAAATGGTCTAATCACGTTTTTATGTACTGTCATCTTTTTCCCACCCATCCATTCATGTCATCTAACAGAATAATTTTTCCTTGGGTTTGCATTTCTTCATAATGTTGCACGATTGCAAAACCCATCTCTCCCCCCCCCACACACACACATTATCACCACTCACTGGAGCGTAACATGCAGCTGTCACCCGCAAATGGATTTCTTCTTTCATATGTACCCACAAATCCTAAATGACACCAATTTATGCATTCTGAGTCTGACATACATTTTAGTTCTTTCATGGATAATTAAATTTAAACATTCATGTCCCCTCAGAACACACACAGGAAGTGGGCAAGAATAGCTATGCACATGAAATCCTGCTCACATAATTGTCAGAATCAAAATATGTAGGTGGGAACAGTTCACTGTATTTCAAAATGAAAATATAGTCTACATTTCCTGTTTGCTTCTCTTGAACTAGACAAACATATTCTCCCCCACTTTGAAATAAAATTATTCGGGCTTAAGGAAATGTTAGCAAATTCTAAAAATAATTCTTAAGTAAATGTGGTATTTTGCCAATCTCCCTGTTTCTCATTATTCATTAAGCACAAAATGATATTCATGATAGATTGGATTACATCTGTTTGTCACAGAGACTTTTGAAGGAGTAAATAAATCACCCCTGTGAAGATAGGTACTGTATATGCCAAAAATGATAGCTCATGACTTTTTAATTAAATGTAAATTGTAGTGGGGTTTTTTTTCCACTCCAATAGCAAGGAAGTTTCAGTTACTCAATTGGAGGAAAAATGCATCAGAGAAGTAGATTCTAGTCATCCCTTTACTGCTTGCAAAGATTGATCTAGTGTGATGCAGGAATCAATGGCAATAAAGAAGCCATAATATTAAACCATATTCCAGTTTAGTGATATGGGTGATCCAGGATTTTTCATTAGTTTACCTGAGTATTTAGAGTTGGAAAACCAGGTAGGAGATTTATTGGACCATCTGCCTCCTTTTCTACACACAGGCTTGCCTAACAAACAACCTGCATACAGGATGCTCGGCCAGAAATGGAAATTTATTTATTTATTTAATTTTATTTATTCAACTTTTATTCCGCCTAATCCCGTAGGACTCAAGTTCTGCATAAAAAGAAGATATGGAAGAAAGCATTCAACTTTGTCATGATGTCCTTTTAAAAATTGAACCAGAAATATGCTGCACAGATGATACAGCTGGAAAGATGTCTGCTACAATTCTTCACTTTTTATTATTTAAAAGGTAAGATTTGTGATTTCCAGGCACATTTTTACATTAATAATCGGCATAAACGGTTAGATTTTCAAAAAGAATCCAGAAATAATAGCCAATCACCATTTGCTGTTGGCTTGTTTTGTTTAAAACAAATAACTGCCTCATTTTCCAAGATTTATTTTTAAAATGAGGACAGAATATAAGTTTGTGGTGAAATCTAGAGCTAAAATCAGAAAGGAGTCAAAAGACTAGCAAGGTTGGAGTCTTGCAGGAAAGGAAGCAATGAAGCCAACCTCAAATTCCTGGAGCCTTTATCTGGCTATTTCCAACAGAATATGCAGGTAGTCTTCAACTTACAGCCAGAATTGAGCCCAAAACTTATATTACTAAGTGAGAAATTTGTTAAGTGGATTTTGCCCCATTTTATGACGTTTCTTGCCACATTTGAATCACTGCAGTTGGCAATGTGGTTGTGAAATGAAACTGGCTTCCCCATTGATTTTGCTTGTCAGAAGGTCACAAAAGCGGGTCCTGTGATCCCAGGAGACTGCAATCCTCACAAATATGAACCAGTTACCAATCATCAGAATGTAAATCATGTGACCATGGGGATGTTGCAAAAGTTACAAGTGTGAAAAAAGTTCATAAGTCACTTTTTAGTAAGTCTTAATGTGATCTCTTACAAGTGTTCGATTGGATTCGGACTTACTCTTCCTCCATCGCTTCTCCAGACGTCTCTTCTGGTGTTTCAACTCCCGGAGCTCCTCGTTGAACCATGGGGCTCTACGGGGTCTAGTGCCGCGGAGAGGTCACAACGGTGCAATCCGGTCAAGAGCCTCCGCTGCAGCCTTGTTCCAGGCCTCAGCAAGAGACTCTGCCAAACTGTGGACGAGTGCATCCGGAATAACCCCAAGTGCCAAGTTTGGAGCTGTTAATATTAAGTTTAAATCTGTTGTGTGCTCTTGTGTTGTTGTGGTTGAAGCTGAAGTAGTCACCGATCTTGTGCCAGGGTTTTCCGAGAAGTGGTGTCAATATCAAGGGACTTGAAGAAGGCTTTCAACATGTCTTTCTATCGCTTCCTTTGTCCCCCATGCGATCGCTTTCCTCGACAGCTCACCAAAGAAGAGCTGTTTAGGGATGCGATGGTCTGGCATCCTAGCAACATGGTCTGCCCAGCGTGCCTGCCCGATGTGTTTATTAACATTGTTTAAAGCAGGGGTATGCAACCCACGACTCTGGAGCCGCATGTGATTCTTCCATCCCTCTGATACAGCTCCGTTGCTCCACCGCCAATGTGCAACACCCACTGACGTGATTTATTGAACTTTTCGACCCATCAATTTTTTCCACAGTTCATAATGTTTTTCGCTGCATGCAAAAATAAAAAATGACTTTTCTCTGTAGCATTGATTTCATAAATGCAACACACTATAGTTTTTTTAACACACAGCATAAAGGTATAAAACGACATATGCAGTGCTATCTTCATTTTAGATGTCAAAAGGGTTTTGTGGCTTCTGGCATTTTTTTTCCCCCTGTGGGAAACGGGTCCAAATGGCTCTTTGCATGTTTAACCCTGCTGTTCTGTTCGGGTCGTATGTGACCCGAAGCCAAGTTTGAGTCCCTGTAAAAATTTTTCCCTGCATATCTGAAACTTGAAATTTCATGACTTTTCATCATTTCAGGGGTTCTCTCTATGAGAATTTTTTTGGGGGGGTGGGGGGCTTAGTTTTTGCTGGGCAAAAAAAGTTCCTAATGTTATGTTCGGGTCACATACGACCCGGACCGAAAACACTTCATTTGAAGTGCTTATGTTTGGTCAATTTGAAAACTTTTTTCACTTGGAAAGTAGTCTGAACATTTCTGCACACAATGATATGAAAATTGAAATGAAAAAATTAATCCTTATTGGTTTATTTTGCACATAAATGTGCCGCCCCCCCCGTTTTTGTGATTTTTTTTCAATTTATGGATAGTTTTGCTTGCAAAATGCATTCTATTTTACTGGAGTTGGTGTGGGATTGGTAGCTTGAACATTTCTGAATATAAGAAAAATATAAAGGAACTGAAAAAAATGATTCTTACTGGTTTTTTAACATCAGAAATAAGGCCTCCCCCCCCCCTCGGCTGCTTGCAATCATTTTCACTTTTTATTTTTTTATGCTCCAAATCCGAAATATTCTTTAAAATCTTAGGCATTCATTTACTCAATTTAACAATGCTGGTCATCAAAAAATATTTTTGGGGTGGTGGCTAATTGTTTTCTGGGCAAAAAAAAATCATAACTTCAAATCTGTTTCTGTTCGTATATGACAGGACCAAAAATATTTTTTTTAGGTACTTGAATTTAATCTTTTTGAAAACTTTTTCAACTGGAAAACTAGTTTGAACATTTATGAACATAATGATATGAAAATTGAACTGGAAAAATTGAGACTTATATTTTTATTTTGATCAAAAAGCCCCTCCCCCCATCCTTTCTGAATTTCGTGTCAATTTATATTTTTTAAGGCTACAAATCCCTGAGGAATTTCCCCCCAAAAGGTTTGATATACTAAATTGAACATTTCTGAACATGAGAAAAATATAAATGAACTGAAAAAAATGGTTCTTATTGGTTTATTTTTGCCACAAAAGGGCCACCCCCCCCGGCCTTGCTGTGTGCCATTATTGTCACTGTTTATACATATTTGTCTATAAATATTTGGAATATCCTTTTGAAAATCAACCACATTGTAGCCAGATAACTAATTTTATGAAAGAAATCCATTTTACTAAAAAAAAGTATGTAAGTTTGAAATTAACAGCATAATTTTTATATAAATTGAAATAAATTTATATGCAAAATAAACCAATATGCATCAATTTTTCCAGTTCAATTTTCATATCATTATGTTCAGAAATGTTCAAGCTACAAATCCCACACCAACTTTAGCAAAATAGAATGCATTCTGCTAGCAAAACTATCCATAAAGTAAAGACTATTTCACAAAAACGGGGGGAGGCACATTTATGTGCAAAATAAACCAATAAGGATTAATTTTTTCAGTTCAATTTTCATATCATTGTGTGCAGTAATGTTCAAGCTACCAATCCCACACCAACTTTAGTAAAATAGAATGGATTTTGCAAGCAAAACTACCCATAAATTGAAAAAAAATCACAAAAACGGGGGGGGGCGGCACATTTATGTGCAAAATAAACCAATAAGGATTAATTTTTTCATTTCAATTTTCATATCATTGTGTGCAGAAATGTTCAGACTACTTTCCAAGTGAAAAAAGTTTTCAAATTGACCAAACATAAGCACTTCAAATGAAGTGTTTTCGGTCCGGGTCGTATGTGACCCGAACATATCACTAGGAACTTTTTTCGAACAGCATACAAGGGTTAAGGTTGCTGACCCCTGGTTTAAAGATATCCACTGTATTTTCTCTAACATAGGTGACCTTTCCAGATGTATGCACTTCAGCTGTCCAAATCCCACAACCTTCTTGGCTGAGAATTCTAGGAACTGAAGTGCACGCAGCCAAAGAGGGTGGCGCTCTCAACACGAACACTTACATCCATGGATACAAATAGAAAGCCTGTATGAATGGATTAAAAAAAAAAAAAAAGCAGATGAGACTAGCAGACTTCTATGCAGAAGATCCCACAAATTGAATTTCTGGAGGGTAGAAAAGACCTTTGGAGAACTGCTGTCCGTTGATGACATCAATACAAGAGCTGCCCACCTCATCTCTGAGAAAATGATGATGATGATGATGATGATGATAAGAAGAAACTCTTTTTTGTTCTTTTTGTCCCTTCTCGTGGGAAAACAATTCGGCAGCACCAAAGCACACATTCAAAACACACCCTGTTCCTCTCTCCCAAACGTTAAAAATAATTCCTATTTTGGAAAGACGGAAGCTAAACACAAAACCACCCGGCTTAGCAATTGATGGCTCTGCAACGCTGCAAACTCACTCTCCCCGCCCCCCTTTCCCAAGGATTATTTAGACCTTTTCCTCCCCGTGTTTAGGAAACCAAAAAGTACAAACCACCCTGACCCATATCATCCCACAGATCCAGACCAAAATAAAATAAAATAGGGCGGGGGAAAAAAAGCATCGACTTCCTCAAGACAGCGCGTTAGCGACTGCTTCAAATCCTTGCAGTCTGTGCGCACCCGCTCACGTATTTGCGTATTTTAATTTTTTACTTATTTTTTAAATGGAAGCTGAAACACAGCCGGTGGGAGGAATAAACGGGTTTTTCTGACGGAGGCGAAAGGCCCGCCTTTTCCGAGCGTGCGAAAGCAGGTTACGGCGAGCGTTTGTAAAATCCATTATTATGAATGAAACGCCGTCTCTTGAATGCACCTTCCGGCGATTTTCCTCAAGGACCGTAAATTCTGCTTCTGCGATGTCGGCAAAGGCTCCCCTCACCCTTCCCCAAAGAATTATTTCTCACAGGAAAGAAACGCTTCATGAAATATTATTTAATATGTAATAATATTTTCCCTTTAAGTCCGTAGCCATGCGGGGGTTTTTTGTAAAAAAGAACCAGGGTTTTTTTTTGGGGGGGGGGCGCAGAGCGAGAGGGAGAAAATCGGATTTGAAGGTTTATTATGGCCAAACTTGGCTCGCCTAAGATCAGCGTTTAGGTAACAAGGCGCGCGGCAGAGCGGCAAGCCGGGCTCGTGCCAAAGACAATTGCCAAGACGGTTGGCCGTCCAATAGAAACGCCCCGCAGTCCCTGCCGCTTTTTTTTTTTTTTTTTTGCTTCGGCGGCGCGCGGCTCCGCTTTATTACAGGCCGAACGTACGAGGGGGAGGGGAAAAAAAGCAACCATTCATGAGTTTTTGTGACGTCATCGGAGGGAGAGGGCGGAGCTTTCGCGAGCCTTTAGACACGCCCCCGCCGTCTATAAAAACAGCTCTCGAACTCTTTGTGCTGGTCAGTTTAGTTTGGAAGCAAACCTGTAGCTGCAGCGGGCGGGAAAAAGACGCTTCAACCCGAAAAAATTTTTAAACAAAAAAATAAAATAAAATCCGAACGGGAAAAATCGGAGAGTTTCTCACGGGGGGAAGCTCAGCCCGCTTCTCTTTCTGTTGGTTTAGTTCTAGTTCGCTCCCCCCCGCTCCTCCTCCTGCACTACTCCTTGTGCTGAGCTACTAGAAGGACGTTGGGTCGACCTCTTTGCTTAGGACTACATACATGTCTGTATTTTTCTCCATTCGTTGGTGAGTAAAGGCCGGCGAGGCTGGGGGGAGGGCATAAAAAAAAGAGAGAGGTTTTACGCCGCCTCCGCGAGAAGCCCGCCCTGGACGGACGGAGGAATGTCGGAGGGGCTGAAGGAGGGAGAAACAAAGGACGGAGGGGAGGGGCGCCACGAACGCAAGTGGTGGGCGCGTCCCTCCAAAACGGGGGGGGGGGGGGCAGGACGGCGCTTGGTTACGGTCCGGTCCTCGTCCCGGGTCGCCCGCAAGCGGGTCCCGCCGAGCCCGAAGTCTCCCCGGGTAACGGCGGGTGGCGTTCCGGGGACGTCCATTAAGCAGTCTGGGCACGTCCTATTGTTGGGGGGGGGGAGTAGAGGGCGCTTGAGGAGCGCTTCTTTGTTTTTTTAATCCGTCGCTTCTCCTCAGCTTCGCCGTGCCAGGAAAGAGCCGGTTCAGAAGAGCTGGACTTCCTGCGCGGTGGATGGAGGAGTCGGTGGAGGGACGAAGGAGGAGTGTGTGTGTGTGTGAGGATGTCTGGAGGTCGAGAGTGCCTGCTGCCGACGGTGTCCCGGTTTGGGGAGGGGGGGATTTTTATTTATTTTTTTGTCAGCAAAGTGTTAATTTTTTCCAGCAGGAGCTCGGTGGAGAAAACAAAACGGCTACTCTACTGGCTTGGTTTTCTGGGGCTAAATAAATAACCGGCACAACAGCTGTTTTTTCTCCCCTCAGCATTCCTAATTGCTACTGTTTAACTCCCTAGGTTGTTGGTTTTTTTTTAAAAAAAAATTTTTTTAATGGAACGCTAACCCATCAACGGCGGGGAATGGAGGAGCGGTTGGGGGGGGGGGGGTTATTATTAGAGGTATTAAAGCCCGAACAAAAGAACCAGACTGTTTAGAAGAATCTGCAGATAGCAATTAAGACTCCCAAACAACCCCCCCCCCCCCAGTTTCCTTATGGGGTTTCTCCTCCTCTTCCCAGGTGGGACACTACTTAAGCTTAAGAAAACTTAATCGCAGTAGGAAGTTTGCTGCTTAAACAGCTGCTTCTTTCAAGACTGCCAACAAAGGCAGCAGATGTGACTCTGGAACAGTGCTGCCACAGTTTTTTTATTTATTTGTTATTCCGCCTTTATTAGTTTGACAAGTGACTCGAGGCAGCAAACTTATCCAACACGCTTTCCTCATGCTACATTCCCCACAACAACCCTGTGAGGTGGGTTAAGACTGAGGAAGAGTGACTTGCCCAAAGTCACCCGGCTGGCTTTCATGGAAAAGGTAGCACTTAGAGTCCTTAGGGAGCTGGGCGGCATACAAATGTAACTAAATAAATAAACTCACAATCTCCTGCTTTCTAGCCTGCTGCCTTGCCGCTAGACTAAATTATTGTTCCAGTTAGGAAGTAATAACCTTAATGGAGGGAGGGGAGGCAGGGGGAGAGAAAAATGGGTTTAAGATTTTGTCATTTGCCTTCTGGGTGTTTCAGTTAAATCAGAAGCTCCTATATCCATCATTCCAAATGTGGGTGGACATGGTACAATAAGCCATAGTGGAGAGCAAGGGGTTCTGAACAGAAGTTCAGAAACTCCTGGTTCTGTCGGATTTATTCCTGAGTTTGAAAATTTAGACTTGCACAAAAATTGGGGGGCTCCAAATATGCCCCCAAACGTGTGTTTTAGGGCAGGTGCACCCAGTGGGTTAGGCTTGCACTTTAGAACTGAGTGCAGCCTGATTTCTTTGTCATTAAGAAGAGGAGTGAGCTGCGGCAAAGTTGTATAACCGCCTCCCTGGAATGTTTTCAAGAAAGGCTGGCTTGATGTAAGTAAGGATGCTTAAAGTATGTTTGCCTTTTGGCAGAGAGCACCAGCGGGAAAATAGCTCCCCCTCTCAGATATTAAGCCCTGATGTGCACATATTCCCATTGTCTCTGTGTATTGCCGCTTCTCTTGACAAATGCTATTAGAAGAATTAAATACCTTTTAGCAGACAGATAGTAAATTCTTTGCAGTTTTACCAGAATCCAGTAGTCTGAGTACAAGTGGCAAGCATGACGCAAAATATGCATCTCTTCTGAAAGAGCTAGTGCAGAAACAATGTAAGGAAAGTGAACTTCCCTCTATAAAACCTGTGAGATGAAATACTGAAATCTTTGGCAACTGATGTATTTTATCTTATTTGATGAATTTTCTTGTTGCTTTACATATAGTTCTGTTGCCAGACACTAACCTGGATGATTCCCTGGCCAATTAACTAATGTTTATATAAACCTCAAGAAACCAATGTTCCATTTAGCTACAACATTTTTTTTGTTTTCTATTCTGATTGTCTTAAAGTTTAGCTGTTTGGCTGATCTCAAATCCCCATCACAATGTTATTTCCCCATTTTTTTGCAAACAAAGACACTCAAAGGTTTATTCCCCAGTGTCGCTGGTAACTGTAAATCCTCCTCCTAGATAATTCTGTCCCAACTTGTTGCCTCTTTGCCAACTGTTTGAGTTTAAAGGGATGAGGATACTTTTCTCTGAATTTGCTATGAAGCGAGTTGTGGCACCCCACTAGGGAGGTGGGGGTAAAGTAAGATGTGAAGTAAGATCTGAGGACAAGATGCAAGTCTTCTTTCCTAAGATAGGTTAAGACCAAGGGACAGAGAGTGGAAAAGAAAAATAAACTGTGTTTTTGGTCTATTTTACCTGGAACATGCAAAGCTACGTGTTGCTTTGCTTGAATATATAGCTAAAATGTATAGCAGCATGCATTGTTGTTTTTCTTTAAAATATTTATATGGCTGCCCATCTTTCAGACAACTATGCGTGTGTCTCCAATAATATACTGCTCAAAAAAATAAAAGGAACACTCAAAGAACACATCCTAGATCTGAATGAATGAAATATTCTCATTGAATACTTTGTTCTGTACAAAGTTGAATGTACACAAGAAGCATGTGAAATTGATTGTCAATCAGTGTTGCTTCCCAAGTGGATAGTTTGATTTCACAGAAGTTTGATTTACTTGGAGTTATATTGTGTTGTTTAAGTGTTCCCTTTATTTTTTTTGAGCAGTATATTTTTTATTTTTTAGACTGTGTAATCATAATATAAAAGAATAAGCTTCTCCCAGCATTAGAACATCATTGTGATAACTTAAAAGTACAATATGCCTCCTAGTATTATAATACGTTACTTGTGCAAGTGATTCCTTGGGATGATCTGGCTTATTGTATTTAAGCTAAGCAAAGCTGTTGCTGGACATTCAGTGTTTGCATTTAAAGTATTAATTTAGAAAAGCAGCAGGTGCTATAAGAGCAAATAAGGAAGAAAGACCAGTATCATGACTGAATGGTACAATATAATTTTCTACCCATTATGATTTAGCCACTGGTGATTGATGGTTGCACATTCTTTATATTGATATTCTTGTGTGTTATTATCTGGAGTAAGTATTCTAAAAGATGCCTTTTAGTGTAGAGCAGCCAATTACCTTGCAATAGTATTTCTTTATGGCAGCCTTATGCTACAACATGCATTGCTTTTATTTCTATTGAAACTTAAGTGGGTGCAAGAAACTTTAAAGAAATGTGCTGGGAATTGAGGTAGAATTAGCACATGCCAAAATACAGAAGTTGTTGGCTTGCACGCATGTAAACTGTACTTTTGCTTTCAAAATAAATTATACTGGAAACAATGAGTATAAGGCTGAAACTGAAACAGAGGCTATAGAATGTATCAATCTGAAAACTTTTGGTGACTCATATGGTTTAAATTTTTTCTGAAGCCTTCACAGAATCTGTAGGACAGTGTTTTTCAACCTGTTCAAAATAGTTGAAGTACTTTCTTTCCAAAATAACTATTTTTATTTATCAGATTTATTTTCTGTCTATCTCGCAATTCAAGACTCTGAATTAAAACTGTATATATGCATTGAAATGGTTAAGTTTCTTAATCTGTACTAGAATTCCTTATCAATATTGGAGTCCCAGGTCTTCTTTGCTTATCTACTATTAACTGCGACTGAATGAAAGGGTAATTGCTGAAGTTGTCTCTCTGCCTTTGTTTCCAGCCCTGATTATTTGAGATCAGCTGACATGACTGAGGTGATGAGCGCTCCAACTATGGATGAGATTGGTTTAAGTCCCCGCAAGGATGGCCTATCCTATCAGGTAAATTCACTGCTGTGCAAAAAATCTTAGTGCAGCTAATTCAGTGTATGTTGCTAATGGATTAAATTGGGATTAAATAGTAACCTTTTTAGAAGGCTGATGAATTAGTTCTTAATATTTTTAAATTTTCAAAGCTATTTGTAATGCTTCCTTGGCAAGAGCAGTTGGAAAGCACACAGAATAAAACTCTTGGAATGTTTTGGGTTTGGAGGGATTTTATTGATAAGTAAATGTGCAAAAGTTCTATTGAAGAGTCTAGCTGATAAATGCACAAAGGATAAGACTTGCTTCTTATGAGATGTAAATGGTACTAAATGGTACTAAACATTATGGCTATGTCTCAATACCAGCTATATTCATTCAGAATATGGTTAATGGGCTTAATCTGGATGTATATGGTGGTATTGCAGTTTCCATTAAGGACTAAATGTCCTGTTGGATCTCTTGTGTGTTCTGTTGGATCTAGATCATTGGCAAGAAAGATATTTTATTGCCTTTGGGTAATTAATTGGTGTTAATCCAGGAGAAGAAAGATTGAGCATTGGTGATACATATTTTGATGGCCTTGAAGGTTGGATTACTATAATCTCTCCATAGGATGGTCCTTGAAGATGACTCACAGAACTGAAGCAATAGCACTGTTGGCCCGCCAATTATATGTGTAACGGGAACATCTAATTGTGCTATTTTTCATGGTACCTCCTAGAACTTGGAATAAATTTGACAACTGAGTATGCCTTCCTTGTTATGCTTTAATAGCATACTTTAGTTTAAGAGCAGTGGTTAGAATGTGATACTGCAGGCCAGTTCACTGCTGGGGGTTCGATTCTCACTGGCTCAAGGTTGACTCAGCCTTCCATCTTTCCGAGGTTGATAAAATGAGGACCTAGATTATTGGGAGCAATGTGATGAATCTGTAATTGTCTTAGAAAGGGCTATAAAGCACTATGAAGTATTACTGCTATTGAAAGTGTATAGCCTTACAGCGTTTGTTTCTAACCTGGCTTTGTATAGGGCCTTGATCTAATT